>NC_091987.1:24105766-24166900 GCF_044704955.1 Pristiophorus japonicus | reverse complement strand
CCTCCCCCACCTCCTCCTCCTCCTCCTCCTCCCCCCCACCCCCTCCTCCTCCTCATATTCCTCCCCACCCCCTCCTCCTCCTCCTCCCCCCCCCATCCTCCTCCTCCTCCCCCCCCCATCCTCCTCCTCCTCCCCCCCCATCCTCCTCCTCCCCCCCCATCCTCCTCCTCCTCCCCCCCCATCCTCCTCCTCCTCCCCCCCACCCCTCCTCCTCCCTCCTCCTCCTCCCCCCCCCTTCCCCACCCCTCCTCCTCCGCCTCCTCCTCCCCCCCCCCCCCCCCTCGTTGTCAGAAACACAGACACAGACAGACAGAGAGATAGAGACACACTGGGGAGCCGTCCCAGCACGCTGTTGGAGGACTCCCGGTGCTGCAGTCAGTAAGTAGAAAATGTTTTATTTATTGATTTTTACATTTGTTTTATTTTTTATTCATTTCTTTTGATTGATTTATTGGTTGATTTCTTGCTCTATTTATCATTTATTATTGATGATGTCTCTTTATTTGTAAAACTGAAGTGTTTAATGTTTGTAAACTTCCCTTTAAACCACCTCCCCCCCCCCACCCCCTCCACACCCTACGCCTGATTTGTAACCTACGCCTGATTTTCTAAGTGCAGACAAGGTTTTTCTGAGCGTACAAAAATCTACACTTACTCCATTCTAAGTTAGTTTGGAGTATGTTTTCACTGCCTAAACTTTCAAAACGGGCCTAAGTGGCCGGACACGCCCCCTTTTGAAAAAACAAATCTGTTCCAAACTGAAACTTTTCTAATTGACTAGAACTGAAGCAAACTAAATGCCGAGAATTGCAATTTCTAAGATACTCCATTCTAAAGCAGTTGCTCCAAAAAAACAGGAGCAACTCAGGCCGAAACTTGGCCCCTCTGAGTGAAGAGGTTTCTCCTCATCTCAGTCCGAAATGGCCTACCCCTTATCCTAAGACTGTGTCCACTGGTTCTGGACTTCCCCAACATCGGGAACATTCTACCCGCATCTAACCTGTCCCGTCCCGTCCCATCAGAATCTTATATGTTTCTATGAGATCCACTCTCATCCTTCTAAACTCCAATGCATAAAGGCCCAGTTGATCCAGTCTCTCCTCATATGTCAGTCCTGCCATCCCGGAAATCAGGCTGGTGAACCTTCGCTGCACTCCCTCAATAAGCAAGAACGTCCTTCCTCAGATTAGGAGACCAAAACCGAACACAATATTCCAAATGAGGCCTCACCAAGGTCCTGTACAACTGCAGTAAGACCTCCCTGCTCCTATACTCAAATCCCCTAGCTATGTCGGCCAACATACCATTTGCCTTCTTCACCGCCTGCTGTACCTGCATGCCAACTTTCAATGACTGATGAACCATGACACCCAGGTCTCATTGCTCCTCCCCTTTGCTGCCATTCAGATATTCTGTCTTCGTGTTTTTGCCCCCAATATGGATAACCTCACATTTATCCACATTATACTGCATCTGCCATGCATTTGCCCACTCACCTAACCTGTCCAAGTCACCCTGCAGCCTCCGAGCGTCCCCCTCACAGCTCACACCGCCACCCAGCTTAGTGTCATCTGCAAATTTGGAGATATTACAATCAATTCCTTCATCCAAATCATTGATGTATATTGTAAAGAGCTGGGGTCCCAGCACTGAGCCCTGCGGCACTCCACTAGTCACTGCCTGCCATTCTGAAAGGGACCCGTTTATCCCGACTCTCTGCTTCTTGTCTGCCAATCAGTTCTCTATCCACGTCAGTATATTACTCCCAATACCATGTGCTTTAATTTTGCGCACGAATCTCTTGTGTGGCACCTGTCAAAAGCCTTTTGAAAGTCCAAATACACCACATCCACTAGTTCTCCCTTGTCCACTCTACTAGTTACATCCTCAAAAAATTCTAGAAGATTTATCAAGCATGATTTCCCCTTCATAAATCCATGCTGATTTGGACGGATCCCGTCACTGCTTTCCAAATGCGCTGCTATTTCATCCTTAATAATTGATTCCAACATTTTCCCCACTACTGACGTCAGGCTAACCAGTCTATAATTATCTGCTTTCTCTCTCCCTCCCTTTTTAAAAAGTGGCGTTACATTAGCTACCCTCCAGTCCATAGGAACTGATCCAGAGTCGATAGACTGTTGGAAAATGATCACCAATGCATCCACTATTTCTAGGGCCACTTCCTTAAGTAGTCTGGGATGCAGACTATCAGACCCCGGGGATTTATCAGCCTTCAATCCCATCAATTTCCCCAACACAATTTCCCGCCTAATAAGGATATCCTTCAGTTCATCCTTCTCAGTAGACCCTCGGTCCCCTTGTACTTCCGGAAGGTTATTTGTGTCTTCCTTCGTGAAGACAAAACCAAAGTATTTGTTCAATTGGTCTGCCATTTCTTTGTTCCCCATTATAAATTCACCTGAATCTGACTGCAAGGGACCTACGTTTCGTTTCACTAATCTTTTTCTCTTCACATATCTATAGAAGCTTTAGCAGTCAGTTTTTATGTTCCCGGCAAGCTTTTTCTCAAACTCTATTTTCCCCCTCTTAATTAAACCCTTTGTCCTCCTCTGCTGAATTCTAAATTTCTCCCAGTCCTCAGGTTTGTTGCTTTTTCTGGCCAATTTATATGCCTCTTCCTCAGATTTAACACTATCCCTAATTTCCCTTGTTAGCCACGGTTGAGCCACCTTCCCAGTTTTATTTTTACTCCAGACAGGGATGTACAATTGCTGAAGTTCATCCATGTGATCTTTAAATGTTTGCCATTGCCTATCCACCATCAACCCTTTAAGTATCATTTGCCAGTCTATTCTAGCCAATTCACGCCTCAAACCATCGAAGTTACCTTTCCTTAAGTTCAGGACCCTAGTTTCTGAATTAACTGTGTCACTCTCCATCTTAATAAAGAATTCTACCATGTTATGGTCACTCTTCCCCAAGGGGCCTCGCACAACAAGATTGCTAATTAGTCCATTCTCATTACACATCACCCAGTCTAGGATGGCCAACTCTCTAGTTGGTTCCTCGATACTGTCTCTATAGCCACCTCTATCAAAACCTTAGGATGTTGGCCATCAGGTCCAGGGGATTTATCGGCTTTCATTCCCATTCATTTCTCCAGCACTATTGTTTTACTAATACGGATTTCTTTTAGTCCCTCTTTCTCGCTAGACCCTTGGTTCTCCACTATTTTGCAAAGTTTTTTGCGTCTTCTTCGATCAAGACAGACACAAAGTATTTGTTTAATTTCTCTGCCATTTCCTTATTCCCCATTATAATTTCTCCTGTCTCAGCCTGTAAGGGACCCACATTTACTGTCACTAATCTTTTCCTTTTTACATAACTCATCATCATCATGGCAGTCCTTTGAAATCGAAGAAGACTCGCTTCCACTCTAAAAGTGAGTTCTCAGGTGACTGTGCAGTCCAATATGGGAATTACAGTCTCTGTCACAGATGGGACAGACAGTCGTTGAAGAAAAGGGTAGGTGGGGAGTCTGGTTTGCCGCACGCTCCTTCCGCTGCCTGTGCTTAAGTTTCTGCATGCTCTCGGCGACGAGACTCGAGGTGCTCAGCGCCCTCCCGGACCACTTAGGGCGGTCTTTGGCCAGGGACTCCCAGGTGCTGATGGGGATACCCCTGTAGAAACTTTTACAGTCTGTTTTTATGTCTCTCACTACTTTACTCTCATATTCAATTTTCCCTTTCGTTATCAATTTCTTGATCCTCCTTTGCTGAATTCTAAAATCCTCAGGCTTACTGCTCTTTTTGACAACAATATAAGTCTCTTCCTTTGATCGAATACTATCTTTAACTTCTCTTGTTAGCCACGGTTGGACCACTTTTCCCGTGGGGTTTTTGTGCCTTAAAGGAATGTATGTTTGTTGTAAATTATGTATTAATTCTTTAAATGCTAGCCATTGCTTGTCTACTGTCATACCTTTTAATGCAATTTCCCAATCTACCTCATACCTACATAGTTTGCTTGGTTTAGATTTATGACCCTCCTTTTGGATTTAACTAAGTCACTTTCAAACTCAGTTTAAAATTCTATCATATTATGGTCACTCTACCCTCAAGGCCCCTTTACTACAAGGTTATTAATTAACTCTCATTGCACAATGCTAGATCTAAAATAGCCTGTTCTCTCATTGGTTCCTCAACATACTGATCTAGAAAACTATCTTGTATACATTCCATGAATTTTTCCTCCACACTATTACCACAAATTTGGTTTGCCAATCAATATGTAGATTGAAGTCCCCCATGATTATTGTATTACCTGTTACATGCGCCTCTAATTTCCTGATTTATACACCGCCCTACATTACCACGTCTGTTTGGGGGCCGAAAACAACTCCCTCCAATGTTTTCTGCCCCTTGCTGTTCCTTAGCTCCACCCAAACTGATTCTACTTCTTGATTTACTGAGCTAAGATTTTTTTCTCTCTACTGTCTTAATCCCATCCTTTATCAGGGCTACCCCTCCTCCTTTTCCATTTGCCTATCTCTTCTAAAGTTAAGTATCCCCTGAAAAGTTAAGTATCCTGGAATATTAAGTTCCCAACTCCAGGACATAGTCGACATATTTACTGAGGCGTACGAAAGCGTGGGCCTTACGCTAAACATCAGTAAGACAAAGGTCCTTCACAGACTGTACTCACCGCACAGCACTGCCCCCCAGTCATCAAGATCCACGGCGCGGCCCTGGACAACGTGGACCACTTCCCTTATCTCGGGAGCCTCCTATCAACAAGAGCAGGCATTGACGACGAGATCCAACACTGCCTCCTGTGCGCCAGTGCAGCCTTCGGCCGCCTGAGAAAAAGTGTGTTTGAAGACCAGGCCCTCAAAACTGTCACCAAGCTCATGGTCTACAGGGCTATAGTAATACCCGCCCTCCTGTATGGCTCAGAAACATGGACCATGTACAGTAGACACCTCAAATCGCTGGAGAAAGACCACCAACGATGTCTCCATAAGATTCTACAAATCCCCTGGAGGACAGACGCACCGTTAGCGTCCTCGACTAGGCCAACATCCCAAGCACTGAAGCACTGACCACACTTGATCAGCTCTGCTGGGCAGGCCACATAGTTCGCATGCCAGATACGGGACTCCCAAAGCAAGCACTCTACTCTGAACTCCTTCATGGCAAACGAGCCAAAGGTGGGCAGCGGAAACGTTACAAGGACACCCTCAAAGCCTCCCTGACACCTGGGAGTCCCTGGCCAAAGACCGCCCTAAGTGGAGGAAGTGCATCCTGGAGGGCGCTGAGCACCTCGAGTCTCATTGCCGAGAGCATGCAGAAATTAAGCGCAGGCAGCGGAAAGAACGTACAGCAAACCAGACCCACCCACCCCTTCCCTCAACCACTGTCTGCTCCACCTGTGACAGAGACTGTGGTTCCCATATTGGACTGTACAGCCACCTAAGGACTCATTTTAAGAGTAGAAGCAAGTCTTCCTCGATTCCGAGGGACTGCCTATGATGATGATTTACCTTTGTTACTCTCTCTGTTCCTTCCTGCTTATTTTTACCCAAAACTCTGCTCTGCTCTCGAGCCTTGACATTTCTCACTGCTTTTAAATTTACTCTTTCCTGGAACTTCCCTCCCCCCCACCCTCCATTACTTTAACGCCCTATCTACTGCCCTAGTTATTTGCTTCGCAAGGACATGGGTTCCAGCCCGGTTTAAGTGGAGCCGGTCCCAACACAACAGCTCTCTCTTTCCCTAGAAATGGTACCGGTGCCCCATGAACTGAAACCCCTTCCTCCCACACTGCTCTTTGAACCACGCATTTAAACCTCGAATTGGTTTGTCCCTATGTCAATTTGCGCGTGGCTCAGGTAACAATCCAGAGATTATTACCTTTGAGGTTCTGCTTTTTAATTTGGATCCTAGCTCTTCAAACTCTCTCAGGAGAACCTCATTCCTAGTTCTACCTATATTGTTGGTTCCTGCATGGACCACAACAACTGGATCCTCCCCCTCCCACTCCAAGTTCTTCTCCAGCTACGGGGAGATATCCTGAACCCTGGTAGGCAACACAATCTTTGGAACGCTATAACCTACTGCACTAGCCTAGTTTCCCAGATTTTAATACATTAGTTTCTGCAAACTGAATACTTTGAACATAAAGTACTCACCTTTATGATGTATTTAACCCCTTGTAACCGGTGTAACACCTGACCACCAGAGGGCCGATCTGTTGGAGTCCCAAGGGATCCCAGCATCCCTTGGGAGCACGGTATATAAGCAGGCCACCCACGAGGTACCTGCACTCTGGAGTCTTATTAAAGGAGCTAAGGTCACACTTCCTCACTGCACACAGTATTCAGTTTCATCCTTTATTATGAGCATACCAACCTTACACTTACTTTCCCTTTTATCGATGATGACTGTTGCACCATCAATTACTGCTAGATGTCTTCAGCATAATTTTTCTGCTGTGTGAGCTATTGAAATTTATTGGAAGAAATGTCTGTCTATTTTTTCTCACAGACACTGACAGGATTAAACCCCACATACAGTTGCCCTTCTCAGGCCTGCATGCTGGCAGTCTGCCACGGATGGGATAGTGTGTGTTCAAGCCTGAGGCTCCCACTCACATCCAGAAGCAGGAAGAATCTAGGAACAGATGAGCTATTCAGCCTCTCCGCTGGGGAATTGTGCACCACTGAGAGGAACTACTGAAAGAATGAATAGAAAAGACATGTTCAGAAACCATCAGACAGAACACTGCCAAGTTAGAACTGCCCTGTGCACACCCAGCATTACACAATGTTAGCCAGGGAGTAGCATTACTACAGAATTTAAAGAGAAGCACGTTTACACAAGTTATTTGCTAAACTAACCCAGTTCGGTCCAATTCTAAACTGCACCAAACCGCAGAAATTAAAGCCAACTCCACTATTCAGCAGTGCCACTGATAACAATCTCTTCGTTCACACAACTCCAGGAGTGTCTATTTACTAATGATATTTTAATCACACATAGCTGGCATGATCAGAACAGGGCAAAAAGAACAAGTAAACACTGCATAGCGATGATGCAAGATTCCAAAACAGACAAGCTTCAATTAACGTATTACCACAACACACAACAGGAAGTGATTACAAAACACAGCAACGCGCTAATCAAGCTGAGCTTACCATTGGTCCTGTGTAAATGATGTTATAAAGCGAATTCCTAGGGGAAGTGGTGCCATTGATTGCTCTCGACTTCTGAATTCCCGTTGCAGTAAAAGTTTCACCTTTGGTTATAAAGCAGGTGGTTCTTGGCTTCAAGTATTTCTCAGTCTATTCAAGTGAAGGCCTGGCGATAGCAACCGGCATCCCTCTGTTCCTCTCGCAGTCCTCTTCTCAGTGAATACTCAAGAAAAACAGATAATTTATATTTATTATAGATCAGATCATAAAAAGCACTCGCTGAAACTATCAGCAATGACAGCGCCTGAGTCACAGCCTCACTGTCACTCGAACACATCACTGATACATGAACATACTGGGAGTAGCACAGCGCCTGAGTCACAGCCTCACTGTCACTCGAACACATCACTGATACATGAACATACTGGGAGTAGCTATTCACACTGGTTCTCTATTGTCATCTCCATTCCTTTACTCCAAGGACGTTCCTTTCTGCTGATACAAGTTTCATGTGTGCTAGCCACACCCCAGTCACCATTCTTTACATCATCATCATCATCATAGGCAGTCCCTCGAAATCAAGGAAGACATGCTTCCACTCTAAAAGTGAGTTCTCAGGTGGCTGTACAGTCCAATACAGGAATTACAGTCTCTGTCACAGGTGGGGCAGACAGTCGTTGAAGGAAAGGGTGGGTGGGACTGGTTTGCCGCACGCTTCTTCCGCTGCCTGCGCTTGGTTTCTGCCTGCTCTCAGCGACGAGACTCGAGGTGCTCAGCGCCCTTCTGGATGTTCTTCCTCCACTTTGGGCAGTCTCGGATCAGGGATTCCCAGGTGTCAGTGGGGGTGTTGCACTTTATCAGGGAGGCTTTGAGGGCGCCCTTGAAACGTTTCTTCTGTCCACCTGGGGCTCGCTTGCCGTGTAGGAGTTCCAAGTAGAACGCTTGCTTAGGGAGTCTCGTGTCGGGCATGCGGACGATGTGGCCCAGCCAACGGAGCTGGTCGAGTGTGATCAGTGCTTCGATGCTGGGGATGTTGGCCTGAGCGAGAACACTGATGTTGGTGCGTCCAGCCTTCCAATAGATTTGCAGGATCTTGCAGAAAACCATTCTTCACATGTGGGCATTGACAGGATATTGACCTGTGGGGGAAGGGGGTGCTGTAACCCAGCCTGATCTGGTACCACACATACACACACTCTGCTGCAAGGAGCCAATGTGTAGCAGTCAGGGTCAGGAGCCTGATTTTCCTGATGCCTACCCATGGGGTACTAATTCCAATTGGGGCAGGCACCTCTGCTGTTGCTGCTCTGCTGAGACCTGTTAACTCAGCACAGACCAGAGCTCCGTGATTCGTTCCTGCTCAATTCCATGCTGAGTGACGTACTTACTGAGGGCCAATGGGGATTTGAGGGGGGGCTTCTTTACGCAGAGGGTTGTGGGGATATGGAACTCGCTGCCTGGAAGAGTGGTGGATGCAGAAACCCTCACCACTTTTAAGAGATGGTTGGATGGGCACTTAAAGTGCAGTAACCTGCAGGGTTACTGTAGTGTATGCAGCACTCAAATCACTGACTCCACGCAGTCTGGTGTTGTAGTAACTGCTGTGACCTTGGTCCTTTATTGTGTAACTCCAGAGTGCCTCTCAGGTGTGGTGGGCAGCCTTTTATACTTTGTCTTGCAGGTACTTTCAGGTCTCCCACCACAGCACCCTCTATGGCGCACCATTGTACTTATACATTTAATGTACCTGGACAATACATAACAGTTGCAGACCTCGAGCTGGTAATTGGGATTAGACTGGATAACCTCTTGTTGGCCGGTGCAGATATGATGGCAAGTACTGCAGGGAATTGAATACGGCCAGGGTGATCTCCTGGACTAGTTTTGATAGCCTGGATAGGTCAGAGAGGAACTTCCCCAGACTTTTATCCCCAAATTGGCCTGGGTTTTTAATCTGGTTTTTGCCTCTCCCAGGAGATCACATGGCTCCGGTTGGGGTGGAGTGTAGAATGTTTCAGTGTAAGGGGTGTTGCAGTTGTGTGGGGCGGACTGGTTGAGCTGGGTGCTCTTTACCTTTCCGCCTTTGTTCATTGTTCATAGGTTTATATGTAACCTTCAGGGCTGCTGACCGAGGGCCGTGCGGCTCTTTGTCGGCCGGCACAGACACGATGAGCTGAAATGGCCTCCTTCTGCGCCGTAAATTTCTATGTTTCTATGTTTCTAATGGGAAACCACAGTCACAGCTCGAACAATGATCACACCATTCTGATAAAAGGTCATTCAAGGCTGGCGACAGGGGAACGATCCTATATCTACCAAGTTAAACGGGCAAAACGGTCTGCTCCCCTCTACTATCCACTCAAGGACGCTCCCACAGAAATGAAGGGACATCAAATCTGATACTGGATAAACTCATCAGTCTATTCAAAGCATGGCATTACCAACAAATTATCCACGGTTTCAAACTGTCACAACTGGGGTACCTTTGTGGCTGTGCTTCTCTTCAGCCCCTCTTCTCAAATCTCCTTTTTGAAATTTAGTGATCCCCACCTTCAACCGCTCAAAAGGGAGAGGGTGATTCTGTTATCACATTCTGGAGTCAAAATAGTAACAGCAGCAGAGCTGGAACTGGGATTATGAATTTCCCGTTTGCAATACCAGGCTCCTGGATGTCACCAAGAACAATATCGACAGACAATGTGGGAAATCCCAATGCGGACAGACCCACATTTCTGGTTGGTTGCTATTTTGTAGACACATCAGAAATAACATGCAGCACTCCACAAACACATCCCACCAATTCCCCGATCTCAATACACATACAAGGAAACTGAACTCACCCCAGGAGCAAGTGGAACAGCTGATGGACAATGTGACCATTCAGTCTGATCACAAGAAGCTGCACCACAATTACATACAACACAGAACCAATCAGATCACATTTTATTTTAACATTAAACACTTTGGTCCCCTAACGAGTACTCACTGTGCAAGCCCCCAGCGTGTCTTGTGATCGCAGATTGCTTCCGAAAGTGGTGCAGAAATTGGCAAAGAATTCTACGCTTTGTGGCAAATGTTCAGTTGCTTTATGGAATGGATGAATATTTCTGTCTGCTTCCCAGGACTCAGCCTCATCCCCTCACTTTTACCAAATATCTAATCCAAGCAGACAAAAGAAATGGTATGATTTTAATTTACAAAAGTAAAATTTTTTGAAGCGGAAACGCAGAGAGTGGACAAAGGGTAATGCAGTATAGGTTGAACCTCTTTATCTTGAACCCTCGGGACCTAGCCTGTTCTGGATAAGGGATTTTTCCAGACGAGGAGTGGTCACGTAAAATTGGATGGTACAGGTACTGAGCAAGGAGATATCGGGGCTGGCTGGCTTGGGGCTGGGAGTGCGGCAGAGAGATCATGGGGATGAGGGGGCGCTGGATCGCGGGGTCAGGCCAACGATTGAGGGAGTCGGCAGCAAGGAAGGACTTCAATTTGTTCATGTCGCAGTTATGCGCATGTGCCACCCGATGGCCGGGAATGGTACAGGAGAAGGAAGTGCTGGTAAGGAAGGTTCAACTTGTATATGTAATTTATCTGGATTTTTTTTAAAAAGGCCTTCAATAACGCACCACATAATAGACTAATGAATAAGGGCAGAGAATACAGAGTCAGGGGACAAGTAGCAGAATGGATAGCTAGCTGGCTGGCTGCAAGGCAGAAAGCAGAGAGTAGGGATAAAAGGTAGCTGGGTCAGTGCTGGGAGCACCGCTGTTCACAATTTATATAAATGATTTAGACTTTGGAATCAAAAACACAATTTCTAAATTTGCGGATGACACCAAATTGGGGGGGGGGGGGCGGGGGAGATAGTCAGTACTGAGGAAGACTGCAACAAATTACAGGAGGACATTAATAAACTTGCAAAATATAATTGGCAAATGTAGTTCAACACAGATAAATGTGAGGTCTTACATTTTGGTAAGAAAAATAAAGAGGTCACATAAATGTGGCAGATAGTATCGATGCATTTAAGGGGAGGCTGGACAAGCATATGGGGGAGAATGGAATAGAGGGTTATGCTGATAGATTTAGATGAGGAAAGACAGAAGGAGGCTCGAGTGGAGCATAAACACCGGCATGAACTGGTTGGGCTGAATGGCCTGTTTCTGTGCTGTCTATCCGATGTAATGCTGCGTAAAATGCCTGGCACAGTGGATCTGATAGCAGTGGAGGGGGCCATTCGGGTCCCATACCGGGCAAGGTGGCTCCAGGTGGGTGGGCTACTGCACCACGTGTGGTGTGATCCCAGTACCCATTACAGGGAACTCGCTGCTGTGAGCTCCCATTTCCAGTACTGTTGGCTCCTATAACTTCTGCAGTGGTCCCTGTACCCATGATGTTAGGCACCTGAATTCAATAACCTGGGACCCAGCACTGGGATCGATCCTGGTGCCCGCCCTGAGAGTCCCAATGACTACCCTACTGGGGTAAATCCCAGTGCCCGCCCTGCGGGGAGGGTCGATCCCAGTGCCCGCCCTGCAGGGGGGGGGGGAGGTCAATCCCGGTGCCCGCCCTGTGGGGGGTTGGGGGGAGGGTCGATCCCGGTGCCCGCCCTGTGGGGTGGGGAGAGAGGGTCGGTCCCGGTGCCCGCCCTGTGGGGTGGGGAGAGGAGAGGGTCGATCCCGGTGTCCGCCTTGTGGGGGGAGGGTCAATCCCTGTGCCCGCCCTGTGGGGGGGAGGGTCGATCCTGATGCCCGCCTTGTGGGGGGGTGGGCGATCCCAGTGCCCGCCCTGTGGGGGGGTGGGGGAGGGGCGATCCCGGTGCCCACCCTGTGGGGGGGTGGGGGAGGGGCGATCCCGGTGCCCGCCCTGTGGGGGAGGGGCGATCCCGGTGCCCGCCCTTGGGGGAGGGGCGATCCCGGTGCCCGCCCTTGGGGGAGGGGGGGGGCGATCCCAGTGCCTGCCCTGTTGGGGGGGAGGGTCGATCCCGGTGCCCGCCCTGTCAGGGGAGGGTCGATCCCAGTGCCCGCCCTGTGGGGGGGAGGGTCGATCCCAGTGCCCGCCTTGTCGGGGGGTGGGGGGAGGGTTGATCCCGGTGCCCGCCCTGTGGGGGGGGGGGGGGAGGGTCGATCCTGATGCCCACCCTGTGGGGGGGGAGGGTCGATCCCGGTGCCCGCCCTGTGGGGCGAGGGTCGATCCCGGTGCCCAGTTTACTCACCAATATCCCACCCACAGGGAGCCGACCCCTGACCCCGTCTCACCCACCGCGCGGAAAGTTTGAACAGCAACCGCCGCCCGCCCGGTGCCCGCACCGGCCCGGGCCCAGGGACAGCCGCCCGGGACACCGACACCCGGGGGCCGGGCCGGGATGGGAGAGCCGCCTGTGGGAAGCGGGAACCGGAGCCTACCCGCAGTGTCCCGGGTGTGGGCTGTCCGGTACCTGCGCTGTCCGGTGTCCGGGATGTCCAGGCTGTAGACTGTCCGGTGTCCGGGATGTGCGGGCTGTCCAGTATCTGGGGTGTCCGGGACCGGCGCCTCCGCCTCACGCAGCAGGTGCACTGGTTTCCGCGCTGCCACGGTGCTGCGCATGCGCAACAGCCTGCCCCCCTCATGTCCACACTGAGCATGCGTGGCCGCTGCGCACACTGGGTATTGTAGTTCACATTCGGCCCATTCATCATCACACTCTCACGGTGAGTTCTCAGGTGGTTGAACAGTCCAATACTGAACCACAGTCCCTGTCACAGGTGGGACAGACAGTCGTTGAGGGAAGGGGTGGGTGGGTGGGACAGGTTTGCCGCACGCTCCTTCCACTGTCTGCGCTTGGTTTCTGCATGCTCTCGGCGTTGAGACTCGAGGTGCTCAGCGCCCTCCTGGATGGTCTTCCTCCACTTAGGGCAGTCTTTTGCCTCCCAGGTGTCGGTGGGGATATTGCACTTTATCAGGGAGGCTTTGAGGATGTCCTTGAAACATTTCCTCTGCCCACCTGGGGCTCGTTTGCCATGTTGGAGTTCCGAGTAGAGCGCTTGTTTAGGAAGTCTCGTGTCTGGCATGCAGACGATGTGGCCCGCCCAACGGAGCTGGTCAAGTGTGCTCAGTGCTTCGATGCTGGGAATGTTGGCCTGAGCGAGAACACTGACATCGGTACATCTATCATCGTTGGTGGTACCTCTCCAGCACTTTGAGGTATTTGCTGTATATGGTTCACGTCTCTGAGCCATATAGGAGGGCGGGTATCACTACTGCCCTGTAGACCACAAGCCCGTGCTGGCTCTCAGCCAGTCCCACCACCCCACTCTTTCCCCTGAGCCCTGCATATTTTCTCCTTCAGGTACTTACCTAACTCCCTTGTGAAAGCCACGATTGAATCTGCCTCCACCACCCTCTCGGGCAGTGCTTTCCAGATCCTAACCACTCGCTGCTTAAAAAAAGTTTTTCCTTGTGTCACTTTTGGTGCTTCTGCCAATCACCTTAAATCTGTGTCCTCTGGTTCTTGACCCTTTCCGCCAATGGGAACAGTTTTCTCTCTTTCTACTCTGACTAGATCCCTCATGATTTTGAACACCTCGATCAAATCTCCTCTCAACCTTCTCTGCTCTAAGGAGAACAACCCCAGCTTCTCCAGTCTATCCACGAAACTGAAGTCCCTCATCCCTGGAACCATTCTTGTAAATCTTTTCTGCACCCTCTCTAAGGCCGTCACATCCTTCCTAAAGTGCGGTGCCCAGAATTGGACACAATACTCCAGTTGAGGCTGAACCAGTGTTTTATAAAGGTTCATCATAACTTCCTTGCTTTTGTACTCTATGCCTCTATTTATGAAGCCCAGGGTCCCGTAAGCTTTGTTAACCATTTTCTCAACCTGCCCTGCCACTTTCAATGATTTGTGCACATATACCCCCGGTCTCTTTGTTCATGCATCCCCTTTAGGATTGTACCCTTTAGTTTATATTTCCTCTCCTCATTCTTTCTACCAAATGTCTCATTTCACACTTTTCTGCGTTAAATTTCATATACCGTGTGTGTCGAGCCTGTCTATGTCTTGCAGTCTATCACTATCCTCCTCACTGTTCACTGTACTTCCAAGTTTTGTGTCATCTGCAAATTTTGAAATTGTGCCCTGTACACACAAGTCTAAGTTATTAATATACATCAAGAAAAGCAGTGGTCCCAGTACCGACCCCTTGGGAACACTACTGTATACCTTCCTCCAGTCTGAAAAACAGCCGTTCACCACTACTCTCTGTTTCCTGTCACTGAGCCAATTCCGTAACCATACTGCCACTGTCCCTTTTAGTCCTTGACCTTCAACTTTGTTAGCAAGCCTATTATGTGATACTTTGTCGAAAGTCTTTTGGAAATCTATATACATACGTCAACCATTTTTTGAACAAGGGTGTAACATTTGCAATTCTCCAGTCCTCTGGCACCAGCCCCATATCTAAAGAGGATTGGAATATTATGGCCAGTGCCGCCGCAATTTCTTCCTTCAGCTCCTTTGGTGTCCTGGGATGCATCCCATCCGGTGATTTATCTACTTTCAGTACATACAGCCTTTCTGGTACATCTATCAATTTCTAACTCATCCAGTATCTCCACTCCCTCCTCCTTCACTATGTCGATGGCAGCATCCTCATCCTTGGTGAAGACAGATGCAAAGTACTCATTTAGTACCTCAGCCATACCCTCTGCCTCCATGCGTGGGTCTCCATTTTGGTCCCTGATCAGCCCCACCCCTCTTCTTACTGCCCGTTTACTATTTATATGCCTATAGAAGACTTTTGGATTCCCTTTTATGTTAGCTGCCATTCTATTCTCATACCCTCTCTTTGCCCCTCATATTTTTTTTTTGCTTCTCCTCTGAACTTTCTATATTCAGTTTGATGCTCAGATGTATCTGAAACTTGACATTGTCATACGCTCTCTTTTTCTGCTTCATCTCACTCTCTCTCTTTCACCATCCAGGGAGCTCTGGCTTTAGTTGCCCTACCTTTCCCCCTCATGGTCTCGACTGTACCCGAACCGTCTCCTCTTTAAAGGCTGCCATTGTTTGATTACAGGTTTGCCTGCCAATCTTTGATTCCAGTTTATCCGGGCCAGATCCATTTTCAACCCACTGAAATTGGCTTTCCTCCAATTAAGTATTTTTACTCTAGATTGCTCCCTGTCCTTTTCCATAGCTAATCTAAATCTTATGACACTATCATCATAAGAACATAAGAACATAAGAATTAGGAACAGGAGTGGGCCATCTAGCCTCTCGAGCCTGCTCCGCCATTCAACAAGAACATGTCTGATCTGGCCATGGACTCAGCTCCACTTACCCGCCCGCTCCCCGTAACCCTTAATTCCCTTATTGGTTAAAAATCTATCTATCTGTGATTTGAATACATTCAATGAGCTAGCCTCAACTGCTTCCTTGGGCAGAGAATTCCACAGATTCACAACCCTCTGGGAGAAGAAATTCCTTCTCAACTCGGTTTTAAATTGGCTCCCCCATATTTTGAGGCTGTGCCCCCTAGTTCTAGTCTCTCTGACCAGTGGAAACAACCTCTCTGCCTCTACCTTGTCTATCCCTTTCATTATTTTAAATGTTTCTATAAGATCACCCCTCATCCTTCTGAACTCCAGCGAGTAAAAACCCTGTCTACTCAACCTATCATCATAAGGTAACCCCCTCATCTCCGGAATCAGCCTAGTGAGTCGTCTCTGTACCCCCTCCAAAGCTAGTATATCCTTCCTTAAGAAAGGTGACCAAAACTGCACGCAGTACTCCAGGTGCGGCCTCACCAATACCCTATACAGTTGTAGCAGGACCTCCCTGCTTTTGTACTCCATCCCTCTCGCAATGAAGGCCAATATTCCATTCGCCTTCCTGATTACCTGCTGCACCTGCAAACTAACTTTTTGGGATTCATGCTCAAAAGAGTTTCATGCACAAAGACCTGCAATTTCTGCGGTCTGGAGGAGTCCATGTTCCATATTTTTATTGAGTGCACGAGGTTGCAGCCCCTGTTCCATTATTTGAAGGGGCTGCTCCTGAAATTCTGGCTGCACTTCAGTCCCACTCTCCTGATCTTTGGGCACCTTGTGCGGAGGGGAGCGGGTAGGTCCGAAGGCCTCCTCGTAGGACTGCTCCTGGGCACGGCCAAGGGTGCCATCAGCCGGTCCAGGCAGCGGGCGGTCGAGGGGGTCGTTCAACCTGACTGCCTGCCTCTCTTCTGCTCTTACATCCGGTCCAGGGTGTCCTTGGAGATGGAGCACGCGGTGTCCACCGGTACGCTCGCGGCCTTCCGCGAGAGGTGGGCACCGGAGGGACTGGAGTGCATCATCACGCCCGGCAACCAAATTTTAATTTGATTTTACGTTTTAAAGTTTAATTTGTTTTAATTGCCGGTGCTTTTAGTGTCCCCCTCCCCTTTTATAGGGGGCACTGGAAAAAATGTGATTTTAGCGCCCCAAAAAAAAACAAAAAAAAAAGAAAAACACAAAAAAAAAACACAAAAAAGAAAAAAAGGGCCTTGTAAATGTCTGCTGTGTCATCCAGGGCGGGTGGCACGGTTTAATGTTTTATGTTTTACAGGTAGACTCTAAAAGAGTTTCATGCACAAAGACCCCCAGGTCCCTCTGCACTGCAGCATGTTGTAATTTCTCCCCATTCAAATAATATTCCCTTTTACTGTTTTTTTTTTCCAAGGTGGATGACCTCACATTTTCCAACATTGTATTCCATCTGTCAAACTTTAGCCCATTCGCTTAACCTATCTAAATCTTTTTGCAGCCTCTCTGTGTCCTCTACACAACCCGCTTTCCTACTAATCTTTGTGTCATCTGCAAATTTTGTTACACTACACTCTGTCCCCTCTTCTAGGTTATCTATGTATATTGTAAACAGTTGTGGTCCCAGCACCGATCCCTATGGCACACCACTAACCACCGATTTCCAATCTGAAAAGGACCCATTTATCCCGACTCTCTGCTTTTTGTTAGCTAGCCAATTCTCTATCCATGCTAATACATTTCCTCTGACTCCGCGTACCTCTATCTTCTGCAGTAACCTTTTGTGTGGCACCTTATCGAATGCCTTTTGGAAATCTAAATACACCACATCCATCGGTACACCTCTATCCACCATGCTCGTTATATCCTCAAAGAATTCCAGTAAATTAGTTAAACATGATTTTCCCTTCATGAATCCATGTTGCGCCTGCTTGATTGCACTATTCCTATCTAGATGTCCCGCTATTTCTTCCTTAATGATAGCTTCAAGCATTTTCCCCACTACAGATGTTAAACTAACCGGCCTATAGTTACCTGCCTTTTGTCTGCCCCCTTTTTTAAACAGAGGCGTTACATTCACTGTTCTCTAAATGTTCCCCGACTGACACTTGCTCCACTTTACCCACCTCATTCCCCAGAACCAGATCCAGCAATGCCTCCTTCCTCATCGGGCCAGAAACGTACTGAACAAGAAGTTTCTCCTGAACACACTTCAGAAGTTCATCCCCCTCTCTGCCCTTTACACTATTACTATCCCAGACTATATTAGGATAGTTGAAGTTCCCCATTATCATTACTCGATAGTTTTTGCATCTCTTTGTAATTTCTCTGCAAATTTGCTCCTTCATATTTTTACCACTTGTTGGTGGTCTATAGAATACACCTAGTCATGTAATGGCACCTACATTATTTCTTAACTCTAACCAAATAGATTCTGTCCTTGACCCCTTCAGGACATCCTCTCTCTCCAGCTCTGTTACATGTTCCTTAACCAATACTGCCACCCCACCTGCCAATACTCCTTCCTTTCCTTCCATCATCATCATCATAGGCAGTCCCTTGGAATCGAGGAAGACTTGCTTCCACTCTTAGCATGAGTCCTTAGGTGGCTGAACTGTCCATTATGATAACCACAGTCTCTCTCACAGGTGGGACACACAGTCATTGAGGGAAGGGGTGGGTGGGACTGGTTTGCCACACGCTCTTTCCGCTGCCTGCGCTTTGTTTCTGCATACTCTCGGCGACGAGACTCGAGGTGCTCAGCGCCCTTCTGGATGCACTTCCTCCACTTAGGGCGGCCTTTGACCAGGGATTCCCAGGTTCAGTGGGGATGTTGCACTTTATCAGGGAGACTTTGAGGGTGTCCTTGTAACATTTCCTCTGCCCACCTTTGGCTCGTTTGCCATGAAGGAGTTCCAAGTAGAGCACTTGCTTTGGGAGTGTCATGTATGGGATGCGGACAATGTGGCTTGATCAAGTGTAGTCAGTGCTTCAATGCTGGGGATGTTGGCCT
This sequence comes from Pristiophorus japonicus, assembly GCF_044704955.1. Taxonomy (NCBI): domain Eukaryota; kingdom Metazoa; phylum Chordata; class Chondrichthyes; family Pristiophoridae; genus Pristiophorus; species Pristiophorus japonicus. Next base: position 24,148,454 of record NC_091987.1, on the reverse strand, counting down.
GGACGAGGACGCTAATGTTGGTGCGTCTGTCCTCCTAGGAGGTTTGTAGGAAATTGCGGAGACATCGTTGATGGTATTTCTCCAGCAACTTGAGGTGTCTACTGTACATGGTCCATGTCTCTGAGTCATACAGGAGGGCGGGTGTTACTGCAGCCCTGTAGACCATGAGCTTGGTGGTAGAATTGAAGGCCTGGTCTTCGAACACTCTTTTCCTCAGGCGGCCGAAGGCTGCACTGGAGCACTGGAGACAATGTTGAATCTCCTCATCAATGTCTGCTCTTGTTGATAAGAGGCTCCCGAGGTATGGATAATGGTCCACGTTGCCCAGGGCCGTGCCGTGGATCTTGATGTTTGGGAGGCAGTGCTGTGTGGCAATGACAGGCTGGTGGAGAACATTTGTCTTATGGATGTTTAGCGTAAGGCCCATGCTTTCGTACGCCTCAGTAAATACATCGACTATGTCCTGGAGTTCAGCCTCTGTATGTGTGCAGATGCAGGCGTCATCCGCATACTGTAGCTTGACGACAGAGGTTGGGGTAGTCTTGGACCTGGCCTGGAGATGGCTATGGTTGAACAGCTTCCCATTGGTTCTGTAGTGGACCATTTCCCATATCTCGGGAGCCTCTTATCAACAAAGGCAGACATTGATGCGGAGATTCAACATCGCCTCCATTGCGCCAGTGCAGCCTTCGGCCATCTAAGGAAAAGAATGTTTGAAGACCAGGTCCTCAAATCTACCACTAAGCTCATGGTCTACAGGGCTGTAGTAATACCCGCCCTCCTGTATGGATCTGAGGCATGGACGATGTATAGAAGGTGTTGTGTATCTGTAAAGCATGCACTCCCATGTTCCACCACCAGGGAGCTCATCCCCTGAAGTCCCAGGGATCCCAGCATCCCTTGGGAGCACTGTATATAAGCCGGCCCTGAAGGCCTGTCCCTCACTCTGGAGGGTCTTATTAAAGACTGAGGTCACTGTTACTTTAACCTCCCTGTGTGCAGTCTCATCTGTGTTAGGAACACAATAACTGGCGACGAGAATCCGAATCCAACGCAAAGATGCAGCAAACTGTGGGCATCCTGGAGAAGTTCTCGGAGGGTGAGGACTGGAAAGCCTATGTCGAATGGCTAGACCAGTACTTTGTAGCCAACGAGCTGGACGGAGAAGGAAGCACTGCAAAAAGGAAAATGGTCCTCCTCACAGTCTGCGGAGCACCGACCTACAACCTCATGAAGAATCTTCTGGCTCCAGTGAAACCCACAGATATGTCGTATGAGGAGCTGTGTACACTGGTTCGGGAGCATCTTAACCTGAGGGAGAGCGTGCTGATGGCGAGGTATCGGTTCTACACGTGCCAGCGATCTGAAGGTCAGGAAGTGGCGAGCTACGTCGCTGAGCTAAGGCGACTTGCAGGACAATGTGAGTTTGATGGCTACCCGGAGCAAATGCTCAGAGACTTTTTTGTACTGAGCATTGGCTACGAGACCATCCTATGAAAACTTTTGAATGTAGAGACACCGACCCTCAGTAAGGCCATTGTAATAGCACAGGCGTTTATGTCCACCAGTGATAACACCAAACAAATCTCTCAGCACACAAGTGCTAGCAATGTTCATAAATTAACTGGAACTGTGTTTGCGAGCAGAAATGTACAGGGCAGAAACCACGAGTCTGCAACTGCCAGCAGGCCTCAGGTGACCCAGATGACTCAGAATCCCCAACAAAGGATGAATGCAAGGCAATTCACACCTTGTTGGCATTGTGGAGGCTTCCATTCAGCCTATTCATGTCGCTTCAAAGGGTATGTTTGCAAGAGCTGTGGAACAATGGGGCACCTCAAACGAGCTGAAGTACACGGGGTGCACACATTTTCGACGAAATGTCCACCTATAATGCTAAACGTAAAATTGAATGGCTTACCCATAGCCATGGAACTGGATACTGGTGCTAGCCAATCCATCATGAGTAAAAAGATGTTTGAGAGACTGTGGTACAGCAAGGCATTCAGACCAGCCCTGAGCCCCATCCACATGAAACTGAGAATGTACACCAAAGAGCTTATCACTGTCCTGGGCAGCGCCATGGTCAAGGTCACCTACGAGGGCACGGTGCACGAACTGCCACTCTGGATTGTCCTGGGCAATGGCCCCACACTGCTTGGAAGGAGCTGGCTGGGCAAAATCCGCTGGAACTGGGATGACATCCGAGTGCTATCACATGTCGATGAGGCCTCATGTACCCAGGCTCTTAACAAATTTCCTTCCCTTTTTGAGCCAGGCATTGGAAACTTTTCCGGGGCGAAGGTGCGGATCCACTTGGTCCCAGAGGCACGACCCATTCACCACAAGGCGCGAGCAGTACCTCACATGATGAAGGAGAGAGTGGAAATCGAGCTGGACAGGCTGCAACGTGAGGGCATCATCCCCCCAGTGGAATTCAGCGAGTGGGCCAGCCCGATTGTTCCAGTACTCAAAAGTGATGGCACGGTCAGGATTTGCGGCCATTATAAAGTAACTATTAATCGTTTTTCGCAACAGGACCAATACCCGCTACCTAAGGTAGACGACCTATTTATGACGCTGGCAGGAGACAAGACGTTCACCAAGCTCGACCTGACTTCGGCCGACATGACGCAGGAGCTGGATGAGTCTTCGAAGGGCCTCACCTGCATCAACACGCACAAGGAAGTATTCATCTACAACAGATGCCCGTTTGGAATTCGGTCGGCTGCAGCGATCTTCCAGAGAAACATGGAGAGCCAACTCAAGTCGGTACCACACACGGTGGTTTTTCAGGATGACATATTGGTCACGGGTCGGGACACTGCCGAGCACCTACAAAACCTGGAGGAGATCCTCCAGCGACTGGATCGCGTAGGGCTGCGGCTGAAGAGGTCGAAATGCGTTTTCGTGGCAACAGAAGTGGAGTTTTGGGGGAGAAAGATCGCAGCGGACGGCATTCGGCCCACAGATGCCAAGACAGAGGCTATCAGGAATGCGCCCAGGCCACAGAATGCCACGCAGCTGCGGTCATTCCTGGGATTCCTCAACTATTTTGGTACCTTCCTACCGGGGTTAAGCATCCTTTTAGAGCCCCTACATGTGTTATTGCGCAAAGGTGAGAACTGGGTATGGGGAAAAAAACAAGTAATTGCTTTTGAGAAAGCCAGAAACATTTTATGCTCCAATAAGCTGTTTGTATTGTATAAACCGCGTAAAAGACTTGTGCTAGCATGTGACGCGTCGTCGTACGGAATCGGGTGAGTATTACAACAAGCTAACGTTGCGGGGAAGTTTCAACCTGTCGCCTATGCTTCCAGGAGCTTGTCTAAGGCCAAGAGGGCCTACAGCATGATTGAGAAAGAGGCATTAGCGTGTGTGTTCGGCGTAAAGAAAATGCATCAGTACCTGTTTGGCCTCAAATTTGAGCTGGAAACCAATCACAAGCCCCTCACATCCCTGTTCGCTGAAAACAAGGGGATAAATACTAATGCCTCAGCCCGCATACATAGCGCGAGTACCCACCCCTCAGTGTATAACTATACCATCTGCCACAGGCCAGGCACCGAAAACTGTGCGGATGCTCTCAGTCGGCTACCATTGCCCACCACGGGAGTGGAAATGGCGCAGCCTGCAAACTTGTTGATGGTGGTGCAGCCCGCAGACTTGTTGATGGTCATGAAAGCGTTTGAAAATGACAAATCACCTGTCACGGCTCGCCAGATTAGGACTTGGACCAGCCAAGATCCTCTGCTGTCCCTAGTAAATAACTGTGTACTGCGTGGGAGCTGGGCCAGCATCCCCATTGAAATGCAAGAACCAATCAAGCCGTTCCGGCAGCGAAAGGACGAGCTGTCCATTCAGGCAGACTGCCTGTTGTGGGGTAACCGCGAAGTGCTACCAAAAAAGGGCAGGGAGACGTTCATCTCGGATCTCCACAGCACACATCCGGGTAAAGTAATGATGAAAGCGATAGCCAGATCCCACGTGTGGTGGCCCGGTATCGACTCTGACTTAGAGTCCCGTGTACGGCAATGCAGCATATGTGCTCAGTTGAGCCATGCGCCCAGAGAGGCACCACTAAGTTTGTGGTCCTGGCCTTCCAGACCATGGTCGAGGATCCATGTCGACTATGCGGGCCCGTTTCTCGGTAAAATGTTCCTGGTGGTGGTGGATGCTTTTTCAAAATGGATTGAATGTGAAATAATGTCGGGAAGCACCGCCACCGCCACCATTGAAAGCCTGAGGGCCATGTTTGCCACCCACGGCCTGCCTGACATACTGGTCAGTGACAATGGGCCATGTTTCACCAGTGCCAAATTTAAAGAATTCATGACCCACAATGGGATCAAACATGTCACCTCGGCCCCGTTTAAACCAGCCTCCAATGGGCAGGCAGAGCGGGCAGTACAAACAATCAAACAGAGCCTTAAACGAGTCACAGAAGGCTCACTCCAAACCCGCCTGTCCCGAGTACTGCTCAGCTACCGCACGAGACCCCACTCGCTCACAGGGGTGCCCCCGGCTGAGCTACTCATGAAAAGGACACTTAAAACCAGACTCTCGCTGGTTCACCCCAACCTGCATGATCAGGTAGAGAGCAGGCAGCAGCAACAAAATGTAACCGATGGTCGCACCACTGTGTCACGGGAAATTGATCTGAATGACCCTGTGTATGTGCTAAACTATGGACATGGTCCCAGTGGATCGCGGGCATGGTGATAGCTAAAGAAGGGAATAGGGTGTTTGTAGTCAAACTAGACAATGGACAAATTTGCAGAAAGCACCTGGACCAAACGAGGCTGCGGTTCACAGACTGCCCTGAACAACCCACAGCAGACACCACCTTTTCCGAGCCCACAACACACACCCAAAGGATCAACGACACCACACCGGACCAGGAAATCGAACCCATCACATCCAACAGCCCAGCAAGGCCAGGCTCACCTAGCAGCCCTGCAGGGCCAACATCACGCCAGCCCAGCGAGGGCACAGCCAACACACCAGAACAGACATTTGTACCGAGGCTGTCCACCAGGGAAAGAAAGGCTCCCGACCGCCTCACCTTGTAAATAGTTTTCACTTTGACTTTGCGAGGGGCGGGGTGGGGGGAGTAATGTTGTGTATCTGTAAAGCATGCACTCCCATGTTCCGCCACCAGGGAGCTCATCCCGTGAAGTCCCAAGGGATCCCAGCATCCCTTGGGAGCACTGTATATAAGCCTGTCCCTCACTCTGGAGTGTCTTATTAAAGACTGAGGTCACTGTTACTTTAACCTCCTTGTGTGCAGCCTCATCTGTGTTCGGAACACAATAGAAGGCACCTCAAGTCGCTGGAGATAAATCACCAACGATGTCTCCGCAAGATCCTGCAAATCCCCTGGGAGGACAGGCGCATCAACATCAGTGTCCTCGACCAGGCTAACATCTCCAGTATTGAAGTACTGATCACACTCGATCAGCTTCGCTGGGCAGGCCACATAGCTCGCATGCCAGATAAGAGGCTCCCTAAGCAAATACTTTATGCGGAGCTCCTTCATGGTAAATGAGCCAAAGGAGGACAGTGGAAACATTATAAGGACACCCTCAAAGCCTCCCTGGTAAAGTGCGACATCACCACTGACACCTGGGAGACCCTGACCGAAGACCGCCCGAGGTGGAGAAAGTGCATCCGGGAGGAGAGCGTGAAGAGGTCAAGCGCAGGCAGCGGAAGGAGTGCGCGGCAAACCATCCCCACCTACCCCCTCCCTCGACAAATGTCTGTCCCACCTGTAACAGGGTCTGTGGCTCTCGTATCGGACTGTTCAGCCATCAAAGAACTCACTTTGGGAGTGGAAGCAAGTCTTCCTCGATACCGAGGGACTGCCTATGATGATGATGATGGTTCTGTAGTTTAGTTCCACTCCAGCGGGGAGTTTGTTGACTGAGGTGGAGCATGGCAGCGAGGAAGATTGAGAAGAGGGTTGGGGCGATGATGCAGTCGTTTGATCTCGGTTCGGACGTGGATTGGGTCTGTAATAGATCCATTGGTAAGGATCACGGCCTGCATGTCGTCGTGGAGCAGGTGAAGGATGTTGACGAACTTTTGGGGGCATCCGAAATGGAGGAGGACGCTCCATAGACCATCGCGGTTGACACTGTCAATCGCCTTTGTAAGGTCGAAGAAGACCATGTATAAGGGCTGGTGCTGATCCCTGCATTTATCCTGCAGCTGTCACGCTGCAAAAATCATGTCCGTTGTGCCCCGTAGGGGACGAAATCCGCACTGTGACTCCGGGAGGAGCTCCTCAGCCACAGGGAGAAGACGGTTGAGGAGGACTCTAGCGACAACTTTCCCAGTGGCTGATAACAGGGAGATTCCCCTGTAGTTGCCGCAGTCGGACTTGTCCCCTTTTTTAAAGATGGTTACGATCACGGCATCTCTGAGATCTCCCAGCATGCTCTCCTCCCTCCAGATGAGAGAGATGAGGTCATGTATCTGCGCCAACAGTGCCTCTCTGCGGGTTTTTTGTTGGACCTTAGCCTTGAGCCGCCTGTAATGTTGCTTTGTTATTCCCGAGTTGGGTTGTTGCTTAAGGCTTAGCCACCGCCATTGTGGAAGAGGAGGAGGCCCAGACGGCGTCATGGAGGAGAGGCACAGCTGTCGTCGCTGGAGGGGATCCAGTCGCTGCTGGGAAGAGGCCTGGACGCCGCTGGGGGCTGAACGCCTGGTTGCCAATGGGAAGAGGCCTGGATGCCAATGGGAAGAGGCCTGGATGCCAATGGGAAGAGGCCTGGGGGCCGAGCGCCTGATTGCCAATGGGAAAAGGCCTGGACGCCGCTGGGAAAAGGCCTGGACGCCGATGGGAAAAGGCCTGGACGCTGCTGGGGGCCCAAACGCCTGGTCGGATGCTCACCTAGCTCGCCGGACATCGTCGAGGTTCGGGGATCGGGCGGAGCAGCTGGGAAGAAGTCGAAAGAGGAGGAGGAGAACGCTGCAGGAGTCTCGGGCGTCGTTTGTTACCTGGCCTCTTCTAACTGGTGAGCATCATGGCTGTGACTCTTCCACTCCTTACTGACCTTCCACTCGGAACTCTAGTAGGCTACTGACCCTCCCAATATCTGCCCCCAACCAAGCCTCAGACCACCTACCATCAAGGCCGCTACTCAGCGCTGAGCTCGCGGCCAACATCTCGCCATAGGCAATTAGGCTCACACAGCAGTGCCTGGTCTCCAGTCGTCTTGGACCTCCTTGCCACTGGACCAAGACCTTGCTCAGCTTTTCTTCCCTACCTTTCCTGAACACCTTTTATCCAAGACTATTTAATCCCCAATTCTGTCCTTTTTTGAGCCAGGTCTCTGTATTGCCACATCAGATTCCCTTGTGGCTATCTGCGCCTGCAGCTCACCAACCTTGTTTACTAGGCTTTGTGTGTAAACCTATCTTGGACCAACCTGTGTTCTCTCTTAGTCTGACTTCACCTTGCTATTCCTTGCTTTAATGCAAAGTGTCTCTCCTCATCCTTTGTGTACCTTGTTTCTCCTTTCTAATGCTACATCCTGGTGCCCATCCCCCTGCCAAGCTAGTTTAAACCCTCCCCAACAGCACTAGCAATGCACCCCCCCCCCCCCCACCACCACCACCCCCCATGAGGATATTGGTATCGGCCCTGTCGAGGTGCAACCCGTACGGCCTGCACTTCGACGGCATGAGGCGTGAATTGGCTAGAATAGACTGGCAAATGATACTTAAAGGGTTGACGGTGGATAGGCAATGGCACACATTTAAAGATCACATGGATGAACTTCAACAATTGTACATCCCTATCTGGAGTAAAAATAAAACGGGAAGGTGGCTCAATCGTGGCTAATAAGGGAAATTAAGGATAGTGTTAGATCCAAGGAAGAGGCATATAAATTGGCCAGAAAAAGCAGCAAACCAGTGGACTGGGAGAAATTTAGAATTCAGCAGAGGAGGACTGAGGGATTAATTAAGAGAGGGAAAATAGAGTACGAGAAGAAGCTTGCCGGGAACATAAAAACTGACTACAAAAGCTTATATAGATATGTGAAGAGAAAAAGATTAGTGAAGACAAACGTAGGTCCCTTGCAGTCGGACTCAGGTGAATTTATAATGGGGAACAAAGAAATGGCAGACCAATTGAACAAATACTTTGGTTCTGTCTTCATGAAGGAAGACGCAAATAACCTTCCGGATGTACTAGAGGACCGAGGGTCTAGTGAGAAGGAAGAATTGAAAGATATCCTTATTAGGCGGGAAATTGTGTTGGGGAAATTGATGGGATTGAAGGCCGATAAATCCACAGGGCCTGATTGTCTGCATCCCAGAGTACTTAAGGAAGTGGCCCTAGAAATAGTGGATGCATTGGTGATCATTTTCCAACAGTCTATCGACTCTAGATCAGTTCCTATGGACTGGAGGGTAGCTAATGTAACACCACTTTTTTAAGAAGGAGGGAGAGAGAAAACGGGTAATTATAGACCGGTTAGCCTGACATCAGTAGTGGAAAAAATGTTGAAATCAATTATTAAGGATGAAATAGCAGCGCATTTGGAAAGCAGTGACAGGATCGATCCAAGCGAGCATAGATTTATGAAAGGGAAATCATGCTTGACAAATCTTCTAGAATTTTTTGAGGATGTAACTAGTGGAGTGGACAAGGGAGAACTAGTGGATGTGATGTATTTGGACTTTCAAAAGGACTTTGACGAGGTCCCACATAAGAGATTAGTGTGCAAAATCAAAGCACATAGTATTGGGGGTAATGTACTGGCGTGGATAGAGAATTGGTTGGCAGACAGGAAGCAGAGAGTCAGGATAAACAGGTCCTTTTCGGAATGGGAGGCAATGACTAGTGGAGTGCCGCAGGGCTCAGTGCTGGGACCCCAGCTCTTTACAATATACATCAATGATTTAGACAAGGGGATTAAATATAGTATCTCCAAGTTTGCAGGTGACACTAAACTGGGTGACAGTGTGAGCTGTGAGGAGGATGCTAAGAGGCTGCAGGGTGACTTGGACAGATTAGGTGAGTGGGCAAATGCATGGCAGATGCAGTTTAATGTGGATAAATGTGAGGTTATCCACTTTGGGGCAAAAACACGAAGGCAGAATATTATCTGAATGGCGGCAGATTAGGAAAAGGGGAGGTGCAACGAGACCTGGGTGTCATGGTTCATCAGTCATTGAAAGTTGGCATGCAGGTACAGCAGGTGGTGAAGAAGGCAAATGGCATGTTGGCCTGCAGAGCTAGGGGATTTGAGTATAGGAGCAGGGAGGTCTTACTGCAATTGTACAGTGCCTTGGTGAGGCATTACCTGGAATATTGTGTTCAGTTTTGTTCTCCTAATCTGAGGAAGGACATTCTTGCTATTGAGGGAGTGCAGCGAAGGTTCACCAGACTGATTCCAGGGATGGTTGGACTGACATATGAGAAGAGACTGGATCAACTGGGCCTCTATACACTGGAGTTTAGAAGGGTGAGAGGGGATCTCATAGAAACATATAAGATTCTGACGGGACGGGACAGGTTAGATGTGGGAAGAATGTTCCCGATGTTGAGGACACAGTCTTAGAATAAGGGGTAGGCCATTTAGGACTGAGATGAGGAGAAACTTCTTCTCTCAGAGAGTTGTTAACCTGTGGAATTCCCTGCTGCAGAGAGTTGTTGATGCCAGTTCATTGGATATATTCAAGAGGGAGTTAGATATGGCCCTTACGGCGAAGGGGATCAAGGGGTATGGAGGGAAAGCAGGAAAGGGGTACTGAGGTGAATGATCAGCCATGATCTTTTTGAATGGTGGTGCAGGCTCGACGGGCCGAATGGCCTACTCCTGCACCTATTTTCTATGTTTCTATGCACAGGTCCCACCTCCCTCAGAATCAGTCCCAAAGCCCCAGGAATCTAAAGCTTTCCATCTGTCCAGCCACGCATTCATCTGCTCTATCCTCCTATTTCTATACTCACTTGCGCGTGCTACCGGGAGTAATCCAAAGATTTCTACTATTGAGGTCCTGCTTCACAGCTCCCTAAAATCTGCCTGCAGGACCTCATCTCTCTTTCGACCTACATTGGTGCCAAGACTGGCAACTCAACCAGCACTGGAGCTGTCCAGGGTCTCGGTATGGGCAGTGAGCAGACTCAGTGCTTCCCACTGACCCAAAGATATTTTAAATCACCGAATAATTTCTATCAACGCAATAAATGTAGGTGTCAGCCATGGCTCACTGGGTAGCATTCGTGCTTCTGATTCAGAGGGTTGTGGGTTCAAGACCCATTGCAGAGAATTGAGCACAAAACTCTAAGCAGACAGTCCCAATGCAGTACCGAGGGAGTGCCGCACTGTCGGAGGGGCGGTACTGAGGGAGCGCTGCACTGTCGGAGGGACATTACTGAGGGAGTGCCGCACTGTCGGAGGGGCAGTACTGAGGGAGTGCCACACTGTCGGAGGGGCAGTACTGAGGGAGTGCTGCACTGTCGGAAGGGCATTACTGAGGGAGTGCTGCACTGTCGGAGGGGCGGTACTGAGGGAGTGCCGCACTGTCGGAGGGGCAGTACTAATGGAGCGCTGCACTGTCGGAGGAGCATTACTGAGGGAGTGCCGCACTGTCGGAGGGGCGGTACTGAGGGAGCGCTGCACTGTCGGAGGGGCATTACTGAGGGAGCGCCGCACTGTCGGAGGGGCATTACTGAGGGAGCGCCGCACTGTCGGAGGGGCGGTACTGAGGGAGCGCTGCACTGTCGGAGGGGCATTACTGAGGGAGCGCCGCACTGTCGGAGGGGCGGTACTGAGGGAGCGCTGCACTGTCGGAGGGGCGGTACTGAGGGAGTGCCACACTGTCGGAGGGGCGGTACTGAAGGAGCGCTGCACTGCTGGAGGGGCGGTACTGAGGAAGCGCCGCACTGTCGGGGGGCAGTACTGAAGGAGCGCTGCACTGCTGGAGGGGCGGCACTGAAGGAGCGCTGCACTGCTGGAGGGGCGGCACTGAAGGAGCGCTGCACAACTGGAGGTGCTGTCTTTTGGATGGAACGTTAAGCCAAGGCTCCCTCTGCCCTCTCGGGTAGATGTAAAAACACCCATGGCACAATTTGAAGAGCAGGGGAGTTTTCTCGGTGTCTCTCAAAATTTATCCCTCAACCAAATACACGATTCAAAATTATTTGATTATTTAAATCATTGCTGTTTGTTGGACCTTGCTGTTTGCAAATTGGCTGGCGTGGGATTTTGATAGAATACAACAACAACTTGCATTTAATAGCGCTCCTCACATGCAGCAAGGCATGAGAACATTCGACAACAGCAGCCTCTCAGCCAGCCACGTTTCTCCAGCAACATCGGTTCCCTTGCTCACACGACCATCTCGGTCTCCTTTTCCGACATCGTGTCATGGATCAGCTACAACTCTTCTCCAGCTCAATATTGGGAGAGCTGAAGCCATTATTTCCAGCCCTCACCACGAGCACTACCCGTATCTCTCTACCCCTCGCTATCCATACAGTCAATCTGAACCAAATCATACGTGTGAACGGCTGTTACATGAGGGGCTGTCCCTGTGTCAATGGGGTTACACTGGGTGTCAGTGGGGTTACACTGGGTGTGAATGGGGTTACACTGGGTGTGAATGGGGTTACACTGGGTATGAATGGGGTTACACTGGGTGTGAATGGGGTTACACTGGGTGTGAATGGGGTGACACTGGGTGTCAATGGGGTTACAGTGGGTGTGAATGGGGTTACACTGGGTGTGAATGGGGTGACACTGGGTGTCAATGGGGTTACAGTGGGTGTGAATGGGATCACATTGGGTGTCAATGAGGTCACACTGGGTGTCAATGGGGTCACACTGATTGTGAATGGGGTTACACTGGGTGTGAATGGGGTTACACTGGGTATCAATGGCATTACACTGGGTGTGAATGGGGTCACACTGGTTGTGAATGGCGTTACACTGGGTGTGAATGGGGTTACACTGGGGGTCAATGGGGTTACACTGGGTGTCTCTGTGTGACTGGCCCCGCCCCTCTCTTGTGATTGACAGCTCCAGTACGCAGTAATGACGCAAAAGCGCTTTGGACTGAGGTCACGGGAGCAATGGGGCGGCGTTATTGCGTTGTCATGGTTTCAGTACATAGAGCAACGGCTGCGCTCGAGAGATAGATATTTATAGAGAGAGAGAGAGATATAGAGAGAAAGCGAAGGAGAGATTGAGAGAGAGACAGGGGGAGACTGAGAGAGTCAAAGGGAGATATATATATATATATATAGAGAGAGAGGGGGGGGGGAGGGAGAGAGAGAGAGAGAGTGAATGAAAGAGAAATAGAAATAAATAGGGTGAGATAGAGAGAGAGAGAGAGAGATAGAGAGAGGGAGAGACAGAGTTAGATGGATAGAGAGAGAGAGAAAGAGAAATAAATAGGGTGAGATAGAGAGAGAGAGAGAGAGACAGTGAGAGTGGGATAGAGAGACAGAGTTAGATAGATAAAGAGAGAGAGAGAGAGAGTGGGATAGAGAGAGAGAGAGACCGAAAGAGGGAAGAGAGGCAGAGAGATACAGAGAAAGAGAGATAGAGATAAAGAGATAGAGCGAGAGAGGGGGGAGTGTGACAGTGATTGTGGAGCAGCAGGGGGTGGGGTTTGGGATCTGATCAGCAGCCGGCAGGATGTCGATGACGGAATCGGAGGAGTTTGAGGAGGAGCATGGCGCTTATTTAGGGGTGAGTTTATTCAGCGCTGAACTCTCCGCCCCCCCCCCCCGCGAGACACTCTCCCCCGCCTCCGGGGACACTGCCCTGCCCCCCCCGGGACACTGAAGATTGAAACTGAGTACTGTGTACAATGAGTAAGTGTGACCTTAGCTCCTTTAATGCGACTCTAGAATGCAGGTACCCCGTGGGTGACCTGCTTATATACCCTGCTCCCAAGGGATGCTGGGATCCCTTGGGACTCCAACAGATGGGCCCTCTGGTGGTAGTGTGATACAGGATACAAGGGTTAAATACATAACATCACTCCCCCGTGAAGTCAACAGTACACTTATTTATAAGGTGAGACGATCTGGGGCTTTTCGCTCCCTTGGCGATCGTCTCGGTACAAATGCAGGTGTGGGTGAGTTGGTTAGTTCTTCACTGGGCTGATGGACAGTCGGTCTTGCCGGGCTGCTGGGGCTGGTGAGTTCGGCTTCGTGGTCAACCATGATGTCAGTTGCCACTTGTGTGTGTGTTGGAGGGTCAAAGTTGGTGGTGTCTTCTTCGGGTTGTTCGTAGCTGTTGGTGAACCGCAATTTGATTTGGTCCAAATGTTTTCTGTACGTTAGTCCATTGGTCAATTTGACCTGAGGCACTCTACTCCCCTCTTTGGTTGTCAGCGAGCCATTTGGGACTATGTTCACAATTGAACACAAACACAGGATCATTGATCTCAATCTCGCGTGACAAATTTGCGCGGTCATGGTGCACACTTTGTTGATGCCGCCTGCCCTCCACGTGATCATGGAGATCAGGGTGGACAAGAGAGCCTTGTTTTTAGCGCCCTTTTCATGAGCAGCTTGGCTGGGGGAATCCCGGTGAGTGAGTGGGGTCTGGTACGGTAGCTGAGCAGCATTCGGGACAACCAGGTCTGCAGGGAGCCTTCCGACACGCGTTTCGAGCTTTGCTTGATGGTCTGAACTGCTCATTCTGCCTGGCCATTGGATGCGGCCTTGAATGGGGCAGATGTGACGTGTTTGATACCATTGCAGATCATGAATTCCTTGAATTCAGCACTGGTGAAGCACGGCCCATTGTTGCTGACTAGGACATCAGGCAAGCAGTGTGTGGCAAACATGGCTCGTAGGCTTTCACTAGTGGCCGTGGACGCGCTTACAGACATTATCGCACATTCAATCCATTTTGAGTAAGCGTCCACGACAACCTTGCTAGAAATGGGCCTGCATAGTCCACGTGGATCCTCGGCCACGGTTTGGAGCGCCACGACCGCAAACTTAGCGGTGCCTCTCTGGGTGCATTGCTCAGTTGAGAGCAAGTGTTGCACTGGCGCACGCATGACTCTAAATCTGAGTCGATGCCGGGCCACCACACATGGGATCTGGCTATAGCTTTCATCATTACGATGCCTGGGTGGGTGCTGTGCAGCTCACAAATGAACGTATCTCTGCCTTTCTTGGGCAAGACCACGCGATTGCCCCACAACAGACAGTCTGCCTGCAGGGACATTTCATCTTTGCGCCTGTGGAACGGTTTAATCGCCTCCTGCATCTCCGCTGGGACACTGGACCAGCTCCCATGGAGGACACAGTTTTTTTTACCAAGGACAGTAAAGGATTCTGACCAAGGACAGTAAAGGATCCTGGCTGGTCCAGGTCCTGATCTGGCGGGCCGTAATGGGGGACTTTTCGTTCTCGAATGCCTCCACGACCATGAGCAAGTCCGTTGTCTATGCCATTTCCACCTCGGTGGTGGGCAATGGCAGCCACCTGAGAGCATCTGCGCAGTTCTCTGTGCCCGGTCTGTGGCAGATTACATAGTTGTATGCCGACAGCGTGAGCGCCCATCTTTGGATGCGGGCAGAGGCATTGGTGTTAATCCCTTTGCTCTCAGAGAACAACGATATGAGCGGCTTGTGGTCAGTTTCAACTCAAACTTGAGGCCAAATAAGTACTGGTGCATTTTTTTTACCCCGTAAACGCACGCCAGAGCTTCTTTTTCAATCATGCTGTAGGCCCTTTCGGCCTTGGACAAACTCCTGGATGCATACGTGACCGGTTGCAAAATCCCCGATTCGTTAGCCTGTTGTAACACACACCCGACCCCGTATGACGACGCATCACAAGCTAGCACTAATCGTTTACAAGGGTTATACAGGACAAGCAGTTTGTTTGAACACAGCAGATTCCTGGCTTTCTTAAAGGTAGCCTCTTGTGACCTCCCCCATACCCAGTCGTCTCCCTTGCGCAGTAGCGCATGTAGGGGTTCTAGCAGGGTGCTTAACCCAGGTAGGAAATTACTGAAATAGTTGAGGAGTCCCGGAAACGACCGCAGCTCCGTCACGTTCTGTGGTCTCAGCGCGTTCTTGATGGCCTCCGTCTTGGCGTCGGTGGGTCTGATGCTGTCTGCTGCAATTCTTTTTCCCAAGAACTCGACCCCCTGCGCCAGGAAAACACACTTCGAGCGTTTCAACCTGAGCCTCCTGCGATCCAACCGACCTCTTCCAGATTCTTCAAGTGCTCAATGGTGTCCCGATCTGTAACCAGTATGTTGTCCTGGAAAACCATGGTGCAAGGAACCGACTTTAGCAGGCTCTCCATGTTCCGTTGGAAGATTACCGCGGCCGACCGAATTCCGAACGGGCACCTGTTATAGATGAACAGACCTTTGTGCGTGTTGATGCAGGTGAGACCTTTTGAAGACTCCTCCAGCTCCTCCGTCATGTAGGCCGAGGTCAGGTCCAGCTTGGTGAACGTCTGCCCTCCAGCCAGGGTCGCAAATAGATCGTCTGCCTTGGGTAGCGGGTACTGGTCCTGCAGTGAAAAACGGTTAATCGTTACTTTATAGTCCCCACAAATTCTAACCGTGCCTTTAAGTACCGGGACAATCGGACTAGCCCAGTCGTTGAATTCCACCAGCGCGATGATGCCTTCTTGCTGTAGCCTGCCCAGCTCAATTTCTACTTTCTCACATATCATGTACGGTACCGCCCGTGCCTTGTGGTGGATGGGTCGCGTATCGGAAACCAAATGGATCTGCACTTTCGCCCCCGAGAAGCTTCCAGTGCCTGGCTCGAACAACGATGGGAACTTGCTCAGAACCTGGGCACATGAGGCGTCGTCGATGGACGAAAGCGCTCGGATGTCGACCCAGTTCCAGTGGATTTTTCCCAGCCAGCTTCTGCCAAACAATGTGGGGCCATCCCCCGGCACAATCCAC
Source organism: Pristiophorus japonicus (assembly GCF_044704955.1). Taxonomy (NCBI): domain Eukaryota; kingdom Metazoa; phylum Chordata; class Chondrichthyes; family Pristiophoridae; genus Pristiophorus; species Pristiophorus japonicus. Next base: position 24,132,534 of record NC_091987.1, on the reverse strand, counting down.
AGCGGGAGCTCGTGTACTGCTCCGTCATAGGAGACTTTGACTTCTGCACTGCCAATTACAGGGATTAGTTCCTTGGTGTAAGTCCTTAGTTTGGTGTGAATGGGGCTGAGCTTGGGCCTGTGTGCCTTTTTGCCCCACAGCCTGTCGAAGGCCTTTTTACTCATTATGGACTGACTCACACCCGTGTCCAGTTCCATAGATATTGGAATTCCGTTCAATTCAACTTTCAACATTATTGGTGGACATTTCGTAGTGAATGTGCCCCGTACACTTCTGCCTCCTCGGTATGAGTCTCCAATTCAGCCTGATCCCCAGTGGATCGATTTTCCTCTGCAAAGTGGTGGTTTGCAGGGTTTGCAGCTCGTCTGCACATTCGCTGGAGGTGTCCCATTGTTCTGCAGCCGTTGCACGTATAGTGCTTGAAGCGGCATTGATGGAGCCGATGATCACCTCCACAACGCCAACAATGTGTTAATGCGAGGCAGTTAATGATTGATGGCAGACTCTGGGTCAACTGAGGTCGGGCTGTAGCAGCTAGCGTGTACGTTCTGCCATGTACATTTCTGCTTGAGACCAACGTTACTTTATGCACAGTACTGGCCGAAACTTCTTTACTCTGCTAAATCTGCTTGGTGCTGTCGCTGGTGGACATAAATGCCTGGGCTATCTTTATGGCTTTACTTAGATTTGGAGTTTCTACAGTCAACAGTTTGCGAAGGATTGTCTTATGGCCAATGCCCAGTTCAAAAAAGTCTCCGAGCATTTGTTCTAGGACTCCCTCAAATTCGCAATGTCCTGCGAGGCGCCTTAGTTCGGCGACATAGCTCGTCACTTCCTGGCCCTCCTATCGTTGACACGTGTAGAACCGATATCTCGCCATCAAAATACTTTTCTTAGGATTTAGGTGCTCCCGGACCAGTGTACACAATTCTTCGTCGGATTTCTCTGTTGGTTTTGCCGGGGCTAGGAGATTCTTCATGAGGCCACAGGTTGTTGCCCCACAGACAGTTAGGAGAATCGCCCTTCGTTTGGCAGTGTTCTCGTCCCCTTCCAGCTCGTTGGCCACGAAGTATTGGTCGAGTCTCTCCACGAAGGCCTCCCAATCATCCCTTTCTGAGAACTTCTCCAGGATACCGACTGTTCTTTGCATTTTCACGCGGTTGTTCGTTACCTTATCATAATAAAGGATGAAACTGAGTACTGTGTACAATGAACAAGTGTGACCTTAGCTCCTTTATTAAGTCTCCAGAGTGCAGGTACCTCGTGTGTGGCCTGCTTATATACTGTGCTCCCAAGGGATGCTGGGATCCTTTGGGACTCCAACAGATAGGCCCTCTGGTGGTAGAGTAATACAGGTTACAAGGGGTTAAATACATAACAGCCCCTCCCCCGCCCCTGGGACACTGCCACCATCCCCCGCTGAGACACTGCCCCCCCCGGGGACACTCCCCTCCCCCCCCCCACCCCAGGACACTGCCCCTTCGCCTCCTGCCCCCCCCCCGGGACACTGCCCCCTCCCCCATCTCCCTGGGACACTAACCCTCCCCGCCAGACACTGCCCTCTTTCTTCATTGCCCCCCCCCCTCCCGAGACACTGCCAGCCCCCCGCTGCCGGATCACTCACCCGCTACCCCCCCACCTCCCTCGCCCCCCCCCCCCTTCCGGACACTCCGCTCTCCACTTTCCTGCCTCCCTGGGGACACTCCCCTTTCCCGCCTCCCTGGAGACACTGCCCCCCCCCCCCCCCACCGGACAATGCCCTCTCCCCCCACTATCCCCCCAGAGACCGCCCCCACCCCCCCCCCCCCCCGGGCCAGATTGGGACTGGGCCTGTGGATGGGCAAGTGGGGTTCAGGTTTACGGGGAAGCAGCTGTGTGAGTTTCGGGGGAGAGGCAAAGTGCCAGCCCCAATCTGACATTGCAGGATAGTGTATGTATCACTCACTCTGTGCAGGCTCCCTCTTTTCCCAGGCTCTGCATCACAGCATGCCCCTCTCTGTGTTTGGGACTGTGTTCTCCCACAGGCCAGGTTGCTAACCTGCTTTTCCAATCGTCCTTATACCAGGAATATGAAGGTGAGCGGAATGCGGAAAACGAGAGGCATGGACAGGGGAAAGCCATACTGCCGAACGGGGACACATACGAAGGTGCCTATGAGCGTGGCAAGCGGCACGGAATGGTAAGAAATTCACTCTCACCAGCGTTAAACTGGGCAACGTACAAACCACTCTTTGTGATATTCTCAATGAATGATTCAAAGAGCTGACAGAGCACGATGCTCCGTAAATCAACAGAGCATTGCAACTGTGTCATCCAATCCATGTTCCATGTATAACACGCACGTGTCGCGGTGAGTGTTTAATGTTGGGGAGAACATGGGAGGCAGTGTTTCATCATCATCATCATCATCACAGGCAGTCCCTCAGAATCGAGGAAGACTTGCTCCCACTCTTAAAATGAGTCCTTAGGTGGCTGTACAGTCCAATACGGGAACCACAGTCCCTGTCACAGGTGGGACAGGCAGTCGTTGAGGGAAAGGGTGGGTGGGATTGGTTTGCCGCACGCTCTTTCCGCTCCCTGCACTTGATTTCTGCATGGTCTCGGCAATGAGATTCGAGGTGCTCAGCGCCCTCCCGGATGCACTTCCTCCACTTAGGGCGGTCTTTGGCCAGGGACTCCCAGGTGTCGGTGGGGATGTTGCACTTTATCAGGGAGGCTTTGAGGGTGTCCTTGTAACGTTTCCTCTGCCCACCTTTGGCTCGTTTGCCATGAAGGAGTTCCGAGTAGAGCGCTTGCTTTGGGAGTCCCGTGTCTGGCATGCGGACAATGTGGCCTGCCCAGCGGAGCTGGTCGAGTGTGGTCAGTGCTTCAATGCTGGGGATGTTGGCCTGGTCGAGGACACTAATGTTGGTGCGTCTGTCCTCCCAGGGGATTTGTAGGATCTTGCGGAGACAACGTTGGCGGTATTTCTCCAGCGACTTGAGCTGTCTACTATACATGGTCCATGGCTTCCTCCCCCTCCCCCAATCTTGCCATGACTCCCCACCCCCCGATTCTCCACCCACCACCCCGCCTGTCCCCGACTCCCTCCCCCACCCCGACTCCCTCCTCCCCTGTCCCCCCCGACTTTCCCTCCCCTCCCCAACTCCCCTATCTTCCCCCCCCCCCCCCGACTCCCCCTATCCTCCCCCCGGACCTCTTCCCCCCCCCCCCGCCTCGCCACCCCCTCTCCCGCCTTTCCCCGACTCTATCCCCCCGACTCCCCTCCCCCCCACCTTTCCCCTACTCCCCCTGACTCCCCTTCTCCCCCACCCCCCCCCCCCCCCCCGGTCGTCCTGATTCTTCCCCCCCCCCCCCACCTCACCCTGACTCCTCACCACCCTACCCCACCTCACCCGCCCAGCCTTTCCTGCTTCCCGTAGCCTTGTCCTAATTGGGGTTTGGTGGAAGTATCGGGGAATGTGGGCTATGATAGAACCAACCGGGGAACATAGGGTTTTGTTAAAACCTTGGGGGACCATGGGGTTTGGTTAAAACTATCTGGAGAATGTTAGGTTTAGTAGAACTATCTTAATTTTAAATTTAATTTGAAAAAAGGATATCAAATTAGAATGTGGAAAGACAAATGTTAAAAATAAGAGTATCTGTCTCTGGTGTAAGCCATTTGAACATTTAACTTTTCTGCCAACAAAGTACAGGTGAGATAATTGGTTAGCTTCAGAATTCAACTGCTATGTTTTAATTGAAAATTAAATTAACATTGAACTGAAGAAATATAATCTCTTTCTCCCCCTCACTTTGTCCCTAATATGTGTGCCTCTCTCCCTGAGCTTTATACACTTTCTGAACTTTACAAAAGTGACAACAGGTATGTAATTGTCTCTCTGTTTAACATAACACTCAGAATAAACTCTCACTCATTAACTTTTGAGCTCGAGCTCTAACAGCTGAGCAGAAACTGCTGGCAACAGTGATTTCTCCCCCCACAGGGTCTGATCCCCCCCCACTGATGCCCTCACTGTCCACATTCACTATTGAGGCCCGGGTATGGAGTGACCCCTTGGCTGAGGTACTGGTGAGCTCCCCATGCCCACAGAAACACGTGCCAGCTGATTGAGGAGAACGGGGGAGTTCGAGGGATGAAAGTCCTGAAGAATACAATGTGTTTTGCTTGCAAGCTGTTGGATGGGCCCTCTCACACACTCCGAGTACAGCCCCAGTCACAGCTGTATCAGTTATCACTATGATTTATGTTGCAGGGAACATACAGGTTTAAGAATGGAGCGCGTTATGTGGGAGAGTACATGCAGAACAAGAAGCATGGCCAGGGAATCTTCTATTACCCGGATGGCTCGAAGTATGAAGGTAATCTTTCGCCTACTAATCCTGCATTATTATGCAGTGAGGAATAAAGGTAGCCTGCTTAAACCATCGCAGCCAAACAACAGCAGGACATATTCTGTGCTGCGTTTTACTGGCCCAAGCTGCATACTTTGGTTGAAGAGCTGACTGTCTACCTGACATCTTGTTTTTAAAAACCAGCAAAGGACGACTAAAAAAATAATAGAGGGAAGATAGATTATGAGAGTAAACTAGCAAGAAATTTATAAACAGATAGTAAGAGCTTCTACAGGTCTTAAAAAAAAGGACGCATTTATTTGTACTGTAAAGATGGCCGCCCCTTGTCTCTGATTGGTCCCCTTGGAGGATAAGCCACACCCTGACGTTTCTCTGGAATGTATAACTGGAACTGCCCAGCCCAAGTTCTGACTGACTTCGCAAATTGTAACTCGATCCACTTTGACTTCCTGAAGCCACAGAGGATAGATCTCCCCAGAAGCCACCAAGTGCCAGCCACAAGATCCTGCCCTTAGCCAAAGTCCCTTGGCCCCAGCACAAGTACATGAACACCTCCCTCCCCCCGCCATAGACGGGGCATTGTGTGCGGATTGTTAACAGGTTTATTGGGTATGAAATGAATAGTGTCGTGATTTCAGGATTGGAAGAACCTCTATCCCCTCCGATCCCTCACTCCGTCTCGCTCTCCCCCTCCCCCCCCCCGCCCCACCCCTCCCCCCACCATCTTGTGTCTCTTTCTATCCCCCCTCAGGCTCTCTCTCCCCTCTAGACCCCCCCAGCCCCTCTCTTCCCACCACTTTCCCCCCCCCCACTCCAAGCTCTCTCTCTCTCCCTCCCCCCAGGCTTTCTCTCCCCACCGCGCCCTCCCACCAAGCTCTCTCTGCCCCCCCCAAGCTCGCTACCCTAGTCTCTCTCTCTCTAAGAGAAGAGATAACCAGCCGTGGATAACCAAGGAAATAAAGGAAAGTATCAAATCAAAGACCAATGCGTATAAGGTGGCCAAGGTTAGTGGGAAACTAGAGGATTGGGAAGATTTTAAGCAACAGCAAAGAATGACTAAAAAAGCAATAAAGAAAGGGAAGATAGATTACGAAGGCAAAACATAAAAACAGATAGTAAAAGCTTTTACAGATATATAAAACGGAAAAGAGTGACTAAAGTAAATGTTGGTCCCTTAGAAGATGAAAAGGGGGATTTAATAATGGGAAATGTGGAAATGGCTGAGACCTTAAACAATTATTTTGCTTCCGTCTTCACAGTGGAAGACACAAAAACCATGCCAAAAATTGCTGGTCATAGGAATTGGGAAGGGAAGACCTTGAGATGATCACTATCACTAGGGAGGTAGTGCTGGACAGACTAATGAGACTGAAGGTAGACAAGTCCCCTGGTCCTGATGAAATGCATCCCAGGGTATTAAAAGAGATGGCGGAAGTTATAGCAGATGCATTTGTTATAATCTACCAAAATTTTCTGGACTCTGGGGAGGTACCAGCGGATTGGAGAGCAGCTAATGTAACGGCTCTGTTTAAAAAAGGGGGCAGGCAAAAGATAGGTAACTATAGGCCGGTTAATTTAACATCTGTAGTGGGGAAAATGCTTGAAACTATCATTAAGGAAGCGGGACATCTAGATAGGAATAGTGCAATCAAGCAGACGCAGCATGGATTCATGAAAGGGAAATCATGTTTAACTAATTTACTGGAATTCTTTGAGGATATAACGAGCATTGTGGATAGAGGTGTACCGATGGATGTGGTGTATTTAGATTTCCAAAAGGCATTCGATAAGGTGCCACACAAAAGGTTACTGCAGAAGATAAAGGTACGCGGAGTCAGAGGAAATGTATCAGCATGGATAGAGAATTGGCTGGCGAACAGAAAGCAGAGAGTCGGGATAAATGGGTCCTTTTCCGGTTGGAAATCAGTGGTTAGTGGTGTGCCACAGGGATCAGTGCTGGGACCACAACTGTTTACAATATATATAGATGACCTAGAGGAGAGGACAGAGTGTAGTGCAACAAAATTTGCAAATGACACTAAGATTAGTGGGAAAGCGGGTTGTGTAGAGGACACAGAGAGGCTGCAAGGAGATTTGGATAGGTTAAGCGAATGGGCTAAGGTTTGGCAGATGGAATACAATGTCGGAAAGTGTGAGGTCATCCACCTTGGGGAAAAAAAAACAGTAAAAGGGAATATTATTTGAATGGGGAGAAATTACAACATGCTGTGGTGCAGAGGGACCTGGGGGTCCTTGTGCATGAAACTCTTTTTGGAGTTCACCTGCAAAAACATAAAACATTAAACCGTGCCACCCGACCTGGGTGACACACCAGACATTTACAAGGCCCTTTTTTCCTTTTTTTTTGTGTTTTTCATTTTTTTTTTGGTTTTTTTTGGGGCGCTAAAATCACATTTTTCCAGTGCCCCCTATAAAAGGGAAGGGGACACGAAAAGCACCGGCAATTAAAACAAATTAAACTTTAAAACGTAAAATCAAATTAAAATTTGGTTGCCGGGCGTGATGATGCACTCCAGTCCCTCCGGTGCCCACCTCTCGCGGAAGGCCGCGAGCGTACCGGTGGACACCGCGTGCTCCATCTCCAAGGACACCCTGGACCGGATGTAAGAGCGGAAGAGAGGCAGGCAGTCAGGTTGAACGACCCCCTCGACCGCCCGCTGCCTGGACCGGCTGATGGCACCCTTGGCCGTGCCCAGGAGCAGTCCTACGAGGAGGCCTTCGGACCTACCCGCTCCCCTCCGCACAGGGTGCCCAAAGATCAGGAGAGTGGGACTGAAGTGCAGCCAGAATTTCAGGAGCAGCCCCTTCAAATAATAAAACAGGGGCTGCAACCTTGTGCATTCCATAAAAACATGGAACACGGACTCTTCCAGACCGCAGAAATTGCAGGCGGCCTGGGAGTCCGTGAACCGGCTTAAAAATTTGTTGCACGGCACTGCTCCGTGCACCACCCCCCAGGCCAAGTCCCCGATGAATAGTGGGAGGACCCCTGCGTAGAGTGCCCTCCATCGGGGACCCCCGCCTCCTCCGGACGGCAAGATGGTAGCCATGGCGTGTCCGGACGGCTGGCGAGGATGGCAAAGTTGAGGGTGTGCAGGAGCAGCCCGTACAGGAAACCCCTCCGCGCGGAACTGAAAGGCACGGAGGGGATTTCCCCGAGGCGGCTCAAGTTGTGAGGCGCCGGCCCCCGAGGGAGGTTCCGGGGTTTGGCGCCGATGAGGAATTCCGTCCGGACGGGGGTCAGTTCGGACGGGATCTCCCCACGTGCTTGAGCCTCCTCGATGCACCTAACGGAGTCAGGGCCCAGAGCTGTTTTTAGCGACTCGATGGCATCGGCCGCATGGCGGACGTTGGCAGAATTTAGGCACCGCGCCAGCGTGTCTGGCGCCATCCAGCCCGCTCCTCCGCCATCGAGCAGGTCCCTGACCCTGGTCACCTCACCAGCCACAGCCCTCTCTTCCGACCGCCACATAAAACCTCGGCCGTGGAGGTACGGATTCCCGAGCAGCGGTTCCTGCAGGACAGCCGCCACTCCAGCCGGCGGAGAGCTGCGCTTGGTGGAGACTTTGTTCCAGACCCTGATGAGTTCCCTGTAAAAGACAGGCAGCTCCCGGAGGGCGGTCCTGGCACCCCCCAAGTTCACAAACAGGAGCTGCGTGTCATAATTGAGGTCGCGCTGCTGGCGGAAGAAATACCTCGCCAGAGCGCACCACCTAGGAGGGGGCTCGACGTAAAGGTATCTCTGCAGGGTCTGAAGACGGAAAGTCGCGAGCTGGGCGCTGACGCACACCAACGACTGACCGCCCTCCTCAAGCGGGAGACTCAAGACCGCGGCAGAGACCCAGTGCTTCCTGTTGTTCCAGAAGAAGTCCACCAGCTTCTTCTGTATCTTGGCGACAAACGCAGGGGGAGGGGTCAAAGTGACCAGCCGGTACCACAACATTGCGGCCACCAGCTGGTTTATGACTAGCGCTCGACCCCTGTAGGACAGCACTCGGAGCAGTCCTGTCCAGCGCCCTAGGCGAGCGGCGACCTTGGCCTCCAGCTCCTGCCAGTTCGCCGGCCAGGCTCCCTCGTCGGGGCTAAGGTAGACTCCCAGATAGAGGAGATGGGTCGTGCTCCAGGCAAAAGGCCTGAGCTCCTCCGGCAGGGAGTCCACCCGCCACTGACCCACCAGGAGTCCGGAACATTTCTCCCAGTTGATCCTGGCGGAGGACGCGGCCGAGTAAATCTCCTGGCACTCACGCATCCTCCGCAGGTCAGCGGGATCCTCTACCGCGAGGAGCACGTCATCGGCGTAAGCCGAGAGGACGACCTCCACGACCGGCCCTTGCAGAGCCAGTCCCGTCAACCTCGTCCGCAAGAGGCGCAGGAAAGGCTCCACGCAAACGGCGTATAACTGGCCGGACATGGGGCATCCCTGGCGCACCCCTCTCCTAAAGCGAAGGGGCGCCGTCAAGGACCCGTTAACCTTAATCAGACACTCCGCGGCGGCGTACAAAAGTCGGATCCAGGCGATGAAATGCGTCCCGAACCCGAAAGCGCGCAGAGTTCCGAGCAGATAGTCGTGATCCACACTGTCGAACGCCTTCTCTTGGTCGAGGGATAGGAAGGCGACCGACAGACCAGCCTCCTGGGAACAATGGATGAGGTCCCGGACCAGATGGATGTTATCGTGGATTGTCCGGCCCGGGACCGTGTAGGACTGGTCGGGGTGGATCATGTGGTCCAGCACGGCACCAAGGCGAGCAGACATCGCCCTGGCGAAGATTTTGTAGTCCGTGCTGAGGAGGGAGACCGGGCGCCAGTTCTTAAGGAGGCGGAGATCGCCCTTCTTAGGCAGCAGGACGATGACTGCCCTGCGCCAAGAGAGGGGCATCTCCCCGGTCGCCAGACTTTCCCCCAGGACCCGCGCGTAGTCGCTCCCCAGGACGTCCCAGAACGCCCTGTGGAACTCCACGGTCAGCCCGTCCAGCCCCGGGGATTTTCCCCTCGAGAGCCGGGCGAGGGCACCGGTCAGCTCCGCCAGGCTTAGCGGAGCTTCCAGATTTTCGGCGCCCTCCGGGCTGACCTTCGGCAGGTCCTCCCACAAAACTCTACGCGCTTCCTCGCTGGACGGATCCGGAGAGAACAGAGCCCCGTAATATTCACGGGCCCTGTTGTTGACGCCCTCCGGATCCGAGACGAGAGAGCCGTCGTCGGCCAGCAGCGTCAAGAGCTGCTTACGGACACTCTGCCTTTTTTCCAGCGAGTAGAAGAAGGGGGAGCCGCGGTCCAGATCCCGCAGGAACCGGATCCGCGACCTCACGAACGCGCCTCGGGACCCGACGAGCTGCAGGTCCTTCAGCGCGGCCTTCTTCGCTTCGTACACCGTCCGCAGGGCCGGGTCCTGGACGACTTGACCGAGACGGGCTTCCAGGTCGAGCACCTCTTTTTCTAGGCGCCCGACTCTGGCCGCCCGCCTCTTGGTCGACCCCCTCGCGTACTCTTGACAGAAGACGCGGACGTGAGCCTTGCCCACGTCCCACCATAGCCTCAAGGAGGGGAAGCCCCCCTGCTTCCTTCTCCAGTCGGACCAGAATCGACGGAACGAGTCCTGGAACCGCACGTCCTCCAGCAGCCGGTTGTTAAAGTGCCAGTACGCGGACCCCGTCCTCGCGCGGAGCGAAGCGAGCTCCGCCCACACCAGGTGGTGGTCCGAACACGGCACCGGCCGCATGGAGGCCGCCGGGACGCAGGAAACGTACGCCCGAGACACGTAAAGGCGGTCGACTCTGGACCATCCAACTCCAGGCCTCACCCAAGTAAAGGCGCTGGAGTCGGGGTGGAGATTTCGCCAGACGTCCACCAAGTCGAAGGACCCGACCAGGTCCCTCAACTTCTCCATCGCCGTCATGCACTGCGGGGCACCGGAGCGGTCCCTCGCCTCGAGGGTGCAGTTAAAATCCCCCCCGAGGACAATGCAGTCGCCGACGTCGACGGAGCCAAGAAGAGCGGACACCTCTTCAAAGAAGCGCGTTTGCTGCGGGCCGGGCTGAGGGGCGTACACGTTCACGAGATGGAGCGGCACGTCCCCCAGGCGAACCGTTACGTGCAGCAAGCGGCCTGGCACGGGCTCCTCGACCCCCAAGATCTCCGGCTGAAAATGCGGGCCCAGCAAGATGGCCACCCCACTAGAAATGGCGGTGAGGTGGCTCATGCGGACCTCTCCTTGCCATTCCAGGAGCCACGTGGCTTCGTCTCCCGGAACGGTGTGGGTTTCTTGCAGGAAGCACACCGCATATTTCCCCTCCCGCAGGAGCGAAAAATTGTTAAATCTACGGCGTGCCTCTCTGCCGCCGTTGATGTTGAGGCTGGCTATGGTTATCTTCATGGCAAAAGCATAGTGCAACCTCTACCTTAACCTATTGTGGGGGAGGGAGCGGAGTCTTTTGTTGAACTCCGCTCCCTCCGCAGCCCAGCGAGGAGTCCCTCGAGCTCGCGCAGCTCAAGGGCCCGCCCGCGGCCAAGGTTTTAACGGCGGCGCGGACGGACCCCTTGATCAGCTCTGGCTCGGACCATTTTTCCAGGGCCAGTCGGGCTTGGTTGCAGTGACCCCGGCTCTGGGCCAAAAAGTCCCGGAGTTCCTTTGCAGGAATGAGGATGGTCTCGGCGGCGGCCGCGAGCAGATCCACCGCCTCGCTGGCGGTGGTCTCTAGGTCTTCACCCGCGTCCCCCACCGAGTCCCCGTCCTCCTCCGGGAGGTGGCCGCCAGCAGCCGGCCCATCGACCGCACAAGGTACGGCAAATGACCCGGCCGCTCCAACCGGCCCTGGCTCTGCCCCGATCCAACCCCCAGGATCGTCGGCAGAGGAGTCCCCACTGGGCTCTTTTAAAAATGGTGCTGGGTCGGGAAATGACAGCGGAAGGGGTTCCCCCCCCCCGCCCCAGGAACCGGGGAACAAGGAGAGACCCGGCCATAGGAAATCCCCAGGCTCTCCAAGTGCTCCAGCTCCACAGCAAGAGGCGAGGGTGGGTGTTCCTCCCCCCCGCCCCCCCCCCGCTGCCACCCCCCGGCCCAGCATCTACAGTGTCATAATAGACATATGTTTCATTTTCTGCCGGGTCGAGCGACTCCCGGGGGAAGTTGATTAATAGCTGGGCGGGCTCAGGTTCGGCCTTTTCGGCCCCGCCCGCATCAGTCCCCGGGACGCCCGGCCCGGCGGCAATGCATTCCTCCGCGATCCCCACGGCCCCCACGACAGGCAGATCTTCCACGCCATCCCCGGGAGGCAGAGGCTGGGCAGCCTCGACTGTCTCACCCTCCCCGGGGACAGACTCCTCTCGCCTACAGCGCAGCTTGGGGGCGCTGGTTGGGGACGCGGGACACGCGGCGGGCACCGACTCCTCCGCGGAGGGATGTTGTTCCCCCTCCGCCTCATCGGAGCCGCGCCTCCTTTTGTTCCTGGGGGCGCGCGGAGGCAGGGAGACCTCCATGTCTGCCGAGGCCTCCCGCTCCGCCCCCCCCTTTTCCTTTTCTTGCCCGCGCCCGGGCCCCTCTGTGGTGTTGTTCAAGGGCTCGGGCACGGGCTCGGGGCACCCCGCGCTCGCCGGTGACTGGGTTGGGCCGAGCGCGGTAAACAAATTGTCTGGCGCACCGAGGGGACCCGCCTCTGGATGTTTTGCCTTGTCCCGCGCCTTCCTTCCGTTCGGACGCTCTCCCTCCCCCCCGCCGGAGGCCCCGAAAACAAAGGCCTCCGACGATGCCCGCGCACCTATGGCGCCAGCCTTGGCCGCCTTCGGTGGTTTGGCGGCCTTGGAGGCGGGGCAGTTCTTGCGAATGTGCCCCACCTCTCTGCAGGCATGGCACCGCACGCCGTCTGACGTCCAGAAGACGCGGTAGGCAGTCCCCTCGTGCACCACATTAAAGTGCCCTTCCGTCATGTCCTCCCGCGCCAGCCGGACAAAGAGCTGGCGGCGGAAGGAGAACACGTGGCGCAGGCTGTTCTCCCTGAGGCCGAGCGGTATGGGGTTGATCCCCGACTTTACCTCCCCCAGTTGGTGTAGGTGAGGGAGGAGGAGCTCAGCGGAAACAAAGGGCGGGACGTTTGACACGATGACCCTCTGCGCGGTGGCCTCGAGAGGGTCCACCGGCAGGAACGTCCCGCCCACCGTGAGCCCCTTTTCAAGGGCCAGGGACACCGCCCGCTCCGACCCCAGGAAGAACACGGCCTTCCCAGACATCTTGGAGGCTGCGACAATGGCCGAGGGGCCGACTACCCCTCGATGGTCATTGTGGGGTGAGTGTAGCTCTTGACCCCGTGTTTTTTGGTGATTAATCTGAATGGTGGCAGGGCAGCGGGTGGCGCAGGAGGTGCCGTGGAAGCGGTTGCCACCTGCGCATATGTCCTTGCTGGCCCTGCCACCGGCATGGATGGGGTCGCCATCACGGGGTCCCTTTAAGGGCTACACCCACCCCAAAGTCACAGGCCTTAATGGTCTTTATTGGCCTCGTATATTAACTGAGCAGAGGAGCCCTTAACGAGGCACCTCTCCCCTAGTTGGCAATTGGGGAGGGGCCTTGCTCCCTCTGCTCAGTTGTCTCAATTGTTTTTTTTTAAATTAGGAGAAAGGGGTCTCAGAGAGAGAGGGGAGAAACAGAGAGAGAGAGGGGGGTGGGAAGGGGGGGGGGAAACTGCGAGGTCAGGTCTCCCCTCGCAGCTGTGGGTGGGTGCAATCCCCAGATGGCAAAAACACAAACACAGTCTTTGGGATGGTCTTCAGGTGAGGGGAGAAGATGTCTTCACCTGGGGCAGCTAGAGCCAACCAGGCACACACTCCCAACGATGTTTAATTAGGTGATGAAATTCTTGAGCCTGGTAGCTCCAGCTATCCCAGGCTAGGCAATTGGGGGGGGGGGTTCAATTGTGTGTGGGGCCTAGTTGTAAGCAAGGCCCCCACACACACTTCCACACACACACACCCCCCGCGATGTTCCGGCCCTCAGTGGTCTTCTTTCCTCCCCCCACCGATATAACAAAGTCTATTTGGGGACTGCACCAATGCACCCACCTGTAGAATGGTAGAGTCTCCCTCCTTCCACACTGGATGTTGTTTTGGTCTTTTCCCCCTCTCTCCAACTCTTTGCAGAAATGATAAAAGTTGTTAAAGTTTTCTGCTTCCTCCTCTCCCTCTGGGTGAAAGTTGGTGGTGAAGCCCCTTCCTTCCTTCTCTTCCTGGGCTGTTCTCAGGGCTCTCCAGGCAGGAGCAAAAGTTGATAGCTGCTCCTCTCACTGCTCACAGCTCCAACTGAGCAGGACACGCCTCCACTGCTCCACGATTGGTTCCTTGTGCATGAAATTTTTTTTTTTTTTTTTTTTGAAATTCGTAGCCAATCGTTCCAATTCTTTGTCAAATCACAAACGCCAGAGGTCACCTTGCACACGCCAAGGATCACTCTGCGCCAATGCTCTTAGCCAAAAGGCCTAGAGCCACTGCACCGTTCCTGGAAGTACTGCAATACCAGGTTCGTGCCATGGAGGTGGATGGGTCAGGTCCCCCACACACCTCCGTGGATCCCAAAAGGTTAGTTTGCAGGTGCAGCAGGTAATCAGGAAGGCAAATGGAATGTTGGCCTTCATTGCGAAAGGGATGGAGTACAAAAGCAGGGAGGTGTTGCTGCAACTGTATAAGGTATTGGTAAGGCCGCACCTGGAGTACTGCGTGCAGTTTTGGTCACCTTACTTAAGGAAGGATATACTAGCTTTGGAAGGGGTACAGAGACGATTCACTAGGCTGATTCGAGAAATGAGGGGGTTACCTTATGATGATAGATTGAGTAGACTGGGTCTTTACTCCTTGGAGTTCAGAAGGATGAGGGGTGATCTTATAGAAACATCAGAGAGGTTGTTTCCATTGGTGGGGGAGACTCGAACTAGGGGGCACAGCCTCAAAATACGGAGGAGCCAATTTAAAACCGAGTTGAGAAAGAATTTCTTCTCCCAGAGGGTTGTGAATCTGTTGAATTCTCTGCCCAAGGAAGCAGTTGAGGCTAGCTCATTGAATGTATTCAAGTCAAAGATAGATAGATTTTTAAGCAATAAGGGAATTAAGGGTTACGGGAAGAGGGCGGGTAAGTGGAGCTGAGTCCACGACCAGATCAGCCATGATCTTATTGAATGGCGGAGCAGGCTCGAGGGGCTAGATGGCCTACTCCTGTTCCTAATTCTTATGTTCTCTCTCTCTTTCCAACCACCCTCCCCTCCCCCCCGCCTCCGCCGACTGCCACCACCGCACCTCTCGTTCTCTCTCCTCTCCCGCCCTCCACTCCCCCCATGCCCGCCCTCCTCGCTCCCTGCTCGCGGAACGTGGTCGGACTGATTGCTCTTCCTGTTCTGGCAGTAGGCATCGGGAGCAGGGACTTGACAGAAAAAGTACAGTACAAATAGTCAGTCCCATATAAAAAGGAAGAGAGTAGTTAAGAAAACGTTGGGGAACAGGGGCAGAGACTTTGAACAAATATTTTGTATCAGTCTTCACGGTAGAAGACACTAAAAACATCCCAATACTGGATAATCAAGGGGCTATAGGGAGGGAGGAACTTAATACAATCATTATCACTAAATAAGTAGTACTCGGTAAAATAATGGGACGAAAGGTGGACAGGTTCCCTGGACCTGATGGTCTGCATCCTAGGGTCTTAAAAGAAGTGGCTGCAGAGATAGTGGATGCATTGGTTGTAATCTAAAATTCCCTGGGTTCAGGAGAGGTCCCAGCAGATTGGAGAAATGCAAATGTAATGCCCCTGTTTTTTTTAAAAAAAAAGAAGGCAGACAGAAAGTAGGAAACTGTAGACCAGTTAGCCTAACATCTGTCGTTGGGAAAATGCTGGAGTCCATTATTAAGGAAGCAGTAGCAGGACATATTGGAAAAGCATAAGACAGTCAAGCAGAGTCAGCATGGTTTTATGAAAGGGAAATCATGTTTGACAAATTTGCTGGAGTTCTTTGAGGATGTAACAAGCAGGATGGATGAAGGGGAAACAGTGGATGTGGTGTATTTGGATTTCCAGAAGGCATTCAATAAGCTGCCACATAAAAGGTTACTGCACAGGTTAAAAGCTCATGGGGTTGGGGGTAATATATTAGCATGGGTAGGGGATTGGCTAACTAACAGAAAACAGAGTGTCGGAATATATGGGTAATTTTCGGGTTGGCAAACAGTAACTAGTGGGGTGTCACAGGGATCGGTGCTGGGGCCTCAACTATTTACAATCTATATTAATGACTTGGATGAAGGGACCGAGTGTAATGTAGCCAAGGTTGCTGATGATATAAAGATGGGTGGGAAAGCAAATTGTGAGGAGGACACAAAAAATCTGCAAAGGGATATGGGGTTAGAACCTCCACTTTTTTTGCATGCTTAACGTCCACTTAACACCCATTTTACCGCTGAAATGACGTATAACGTCCATATATTGCCCACTTTGGCACAAAATGGAAACTGACGGGCATTTTTAGGAAACTTATCGCCGAGCGTTATTTTCCCATGTGCTTAACGCCGAGAAAAAATATTACCACCTGCCCACTTTTTTGGGTGGAATCATCAGAATGGGCGAAATCAACGCTCATAATATCGCCCAGCGTTAATTTCTGCACGGATTTAACGCCGAGATTCAATATCAACGACCACCCACTTTTTTTTGTCATAAAGAGCATATTTACCTAAACTAGCGTCCATGAGATCGCCCAGCGTCAATTTCACCACCTCGCACACACCTCGCACACACATCGCCCACAATATCGCTCACCCAAATAAATACCCAGAAAAAGTGGAACTAACCGGAACTAATCACAGCATTATGGATGCCATGTTCTCGATCACATGTCACATCCTTTAAAAGGCTGCTGTGTTTCAACCTCGGCGGAGTTCGGATGTACTCTGCAGGTCGTTGGAGTTGATGTGAACATCCCTACAAACATCTTCACCATAGTGTGACCGATTGGAATTGAACAAGTGTCTTCGTTGGGACATTCCTTGTTTGTGACCAATCGGTGGAAAACAGAGAGCTTCTGCAATGGGGCCTGTCCTTTCTCACCTTCTCTTGGTGACCAATTGCATGCAGCACACTCGATCGCTGAAGGTATGCTCCACTGCATTATGTGCCCAATGCAAGACGTGACAGGCTGATGCGGAGGACCAGACATTGCACCCCCGCAAGTACAAGGAGAAGCATTCTTACCTCAACTTTCCTGACACCACCTGCCTTCGGAGACTCCGCTTCCACAAAGAGGTTATCACTGAGGTATGCCAGCTGATAAGGGCAGATCTGCAGCCTGCACTGTCCGTCACCACAAGTCACCACGGCACAGTCGTTCTACGCCTCGGGTTCTTTTCAGGCCACAGCTGGTGACGTTTGCGGACTTTCTCAGCATGCCACACATTGCTGCATTAGACAGGTCACTGAAGCCCTGTACGCACGCAGGAAGGGACTTGATCAGCTTCCCTATGACCAGGGAGGCACAGAGTGAGAGGACTCTCGGATTCTCCAGAATTGCAAACTTTCCCAAGGTGCAGGGAGCAATAGACTGCATGCACATCGCGATGCGGGCACCTTTTCAGAATGCAGAGGTCCTGAATGGCCAACTGGTTGTCGACCACCAGCAAATTATAATGGCAGTGAATGCTCAATTTCCAGGCAGCATCCATGATGCTCACATCCTGCCACAAGGTCAATGCTGGATGCTCGGTGACAAGGGATATGGTCTCGCCACCTGGCTGATGACCCCTCACACCCAAGCCGAGAGGCAATACAACGAGAGCCACAGAGCAACTCGCAATATCGTGGAGAAAACCACTGGAGTGCTGAAGCCACTCAGGAAGCGAGCTCCAATACCACCCTGAGCAGGTAGCTCAATTCGTGATGGTGTGCTCCATGCGGCACAACTTGGCTATCAGGAGGGGACAATCCACCTCACCAGAGATAGGAAGAGGAGGATGAGGAGGCGGACGCTGACATCGGCCCAGACAATCAGGCTGATGCTGAAGCCATGCCTCTGCCCCCGCTGTAGACCGCATGAAAAGGCCCGTGGTGGCATGATAGCTGCAAGAGCCTTACGTCAGGAGCTCATCAATGATCGCTTTGCCTGAAAGAACATTGGTGTTATTTACAAGGCTGACACACTGCTGGGTGTGCAGGTCATACATAAATGGTGGGCATCAACTTGGTGACAGTTAAAGTTTAAGTTGATTGAAGTTACGTGTAATTATACCCTTTGATGTTAAGGAATCACCAGCGTGTAACGGTGCAGCTATCTGAGCTAATGCGCTACAAGGTTTTGTTAAATAAAAAACATTTAAACCGAACATTAGTCTGAAATCATTGGTATTTCTGTACCAACCAACCCTTCCCCCTTGCCCCCCCGCATCTCCTCCCCACCTCTTCCCCTTCCCCTCCTGACTTCAAGTCGTCTGGCCGAGGAGCTCCTCTGGTGATGCTTCATTGCGGGAGGCGGGGGGGGAGGGGGGTGATGGCCGAAACGCTGCTTGGACGGATATGGAAGAGGACGGTCCCAAGGTGGGAACGTGCTCCGAGCCAGAAGCAAGATGTTGCTGCTGGCTTTCATGTGCGGTTGGCAATGAAGGTGCGGCACCTTTGGGTGCAGTGCCGTGCTCTGGGACCACTGGGAGCCCTCTGCCACCAGTGTTCCTGGCTACCAGCTCCAGCGCCTCCTCCATCCCTTCCATGTTATGTCTTATTTGTTGGACAAAAACTCGGTGCCAACTATGTTCCTGGTGCTTAGTGAGTATTTTGCTGCTGCTGACTCTCCCCCGTGATTCCCACAACAGCCAAACAAGCACACACCACAGCTACACACACTTTCAGTGCCTCTGAGCTCCCTCTCTCTCTGTCTCCTCTGTTGCGCCTGTCATGATGACCCTTGACCTCCTGAATCGTGGGAATCTAGCGTGGCCATGCCGTTGCTAAGGACGGTGACACTTTACGGCAGAAGGTCAAAAAATTTTTACGCTAACGCCCATTTCATATCGCTCGCGGTAACGCCCATTTTCAAAAATGGAGACTAGGTGCTTTGAGAATGGGCGAGAAGCCGGTGATCTGAAAACCCTTTTTTACCACCCACGCCGGAAATATTGCCCATTTTTGGGCGATAAGCACAAAAGTGGAGGTTCTAGCCCATAGACAGGATAAGTGAGTGGGCATATGGAGTTATGGGCCCAACATTGGCCATGACTTGCATCATTTATTTTGGAGTAAGTTGTTTGTTTTGGCTTAAGTTAGAAAGTGCCATTTTCCCCCCCAAAATTTGCTTCAGAGTAAGTCAGTTAGATGCAATTTTTTTTAGGTCAGTTTTTTTTTTCAAAAGTGGGTGTTCCCAGACACTTACGCCAGTTTTGGTCATTTATGCCACTTTGGCCAGCAAAAACTTACTTGAAATCCACTTAGGTCAGCGTATGTGGCCAGCTCTGAAAAACCTTGCAGGCAGTTAAGAAAAAGCAGCGCATATTCGGCAGACATTAGGGCAGGGATAGGGGAGGCAAGTGTTGTGTATGGAGAAAGAGTCAGAATGGACACTCTAAGCTCAAAGTAAAGTATGACCTTAGTCTTTTATTGTAGGTCTCCAGAGTGCCTCTCCAACCTGTGAAACCTCCTTAAATACCTGTGCTCCCAAGGGATTATGGGATCCCTTGGGACTTCAGGGGATGAGCCATCTGGTGGCTGTACAGAGTAAATACAAGTGCACAGAAATAACAACACTCCCCCCAAAGTCAATAGTGGAACTATTTACAATTTGAGTCGATCTGGGGCCCTTCTTGTCCTGGTTGATTGTCTCGGTGTGAAAGCTGGTGTTGTTAAATCATTTGTTAGGCCCTCGCTGGGCTGCTGTGCAGCTGGCGTGTTGGGCCCTGCAGGGCTGCTGTGGATGATTGGTTCTGCTTCATGGTCAACCATGGTGCCAGTTGCCACTGGTGTGTATGTTGGGGGATCAAAAAAGGTAGGGTCCAAGGTGGGTTACTCAGGATAGTTCGTGAATCTGAGTTTGATTTGGTCCAAGTGTTTCCAGTGAATGAGTCCATTTGAAAGTTTGACCCGAAGCACCCTGCTTCCCTCTTTGGCTACGACAGTGCCGGGAAGTCACTTGGGACCTTGTCCATAATTTAATACAAATACAGGATCATTGATTTCAATAACGTGTGACACATTTGCGCTATCATGGTATGCATTTTGTTGAAGCCGCCTGCTCTCTACCTGTTCATGTAGATCAGGGTGAACTAACGAGAGCCTTGTCTTAAATGCTCTTTTCATGAGCAGTTCAGTGGCTAAGTGGGATCTCGTGCGGTAGCTAAGGAGGACTCGGGATAGGCGAGTCTGCAGTGAGCTTCAGTTACCCTCTTCAAACCTTGCTTGATGGTTTGCACTGCTCTCTCTGCCTGACCATTGGACACTGGATCCCGTTATGAGTCATGAATTCTTTGAACTCAGCACTGGTAAAACATGGCCCATTGTCGCTCACCAGGACATCGGGAAAGCCGTGTGTGGCAAACATGGCCCGCAGGCTTTCAGTAGTGGCAGCGGACGTGCTAGCCGACATTATCTCACATTCAATCCACTTGGAGTACGCATCTACAACCACAAAGGACATTTTACCCAAGAACGGGCCTGCATAGTCGACGTGTACCCTAGACCACGGTTTGGAGGGCCAAGACCATAAACTTAGCGGCGCCTCCCTGGGTACATTGCTTAACTGCGAGCATGTATTACATCTGTGAACGCAGGACACTAAATCTGCATCGATACCGGGCCACCACACGTGGGATCTGGCTATCGCTTACATCATTACGATGCCTGGGTGGGTACTGTAGAGGTCATTGATGAAGATGTCTCTGCCGTTCTTGGGGACCACTACTCGATTGCCCCACAGAAGGCAGTCTGCTTGTATAGACATTTCATCTTTGCGCCGCTGGAACGGCTTTATCTCTTCCTGCATTTCCACTGGGACACTGGACCAGCTCCCGTGAAGCACACAGCTTTTAACGAGAGATAATAAGGGGTTCTGGCTTGTCCAGGTTTTGATCTGCCGGGTAGTGACGGGTGATTGCTCACTCTCAAATGCTTCCATAACCATGGCTAGATCTGCGGGCGGCGCCATTTCCACCCCAGTGGTGGACAATGGCAGCCTACTGAGAGCATCGGCGCAGTTTTCTGTGCCTGGCCTGTGGCGGATGGCGTAGTTGTATGCGGACAACGTGAGTGCCCATCTCAGGATGCGGGTCGATGCGTTGGTATTTATCCCTTTACTCTCGGAAAACAGGGATATAAATGGCTTATGGTCAGTTTCCAATTCCAATTTTAGCCCAAACAGGTATTAATACATTTTCTTTACCCCATAGACACACGCTAACACTTCTTTTTCAATCATGCTGTAGGCTCTCTCAGCCTTAGCCAGACAGCAACCGGTTGCAGTTTCCTGAAATCATTAGCTTGTTGCAATACACACCCGACGCCATATGATGACGCATCACATGCTAGTACCAAACGCTTACATGGATCATACAACACTAGCAATTTGTTGAGCATAAGAATTTTCTCGCTTTTACAAAGGCATTTTCTTTTTGCCCCAAGCCTATTCGCCCCCTTTTGGTAGTAAGTGTATGTAGTGGTTCTAGCAGTGTGCTGAGACCCGGTAAGAAGTTACCAAAGTAGTTCAAGAGTCCCAGAAACTACCGCAGCTCCGTCACGTTCTGTGGCCTCGATGCATTCTCGATTGCCTCCGTCTTCACGTTGGTGGGCCTGATGCCTTCCGCCACGATCCTCCTTCCCAGGAACTCCACTTCAGGCGCCAGGAAAATGCACTTCGAGCATTTCAACCTGAGCCCCACGCGGCTAAGTCGACTAAGAACCTCTCCAGGTTCTGCAGGTGCTCGACTGTGTTCGTCCTGTATCCAAGATGTTGTCCTGGAAGACCATGGTATGTGGGATCGACTTCAGTAAACTTTCCATGTTTCTCTGGAATATCGCCGCCGCTGATCGGATTCCAAACGGGCATCATATAACAAAAAGACCTTTGTGTGTGTTGATGCAGGTGAGGGCCTTCGATCATTCCTCCAGTTCCTGCGTCATGTATGTTTAAGTCAGATCCAGCTTCGTGAATGTCTTTCCTCCCACCAGCGTTGTAAAGAGGTTGCTGGCCTTTGGTCGTGGGTATTGGTCCTGCAGGGAGAAACAATTGATAGTTACTTTGTAATCGCCACAGATTCTGACGGTGTCGTCTTCCTTAAGGACTGGGACAACAGGACTGACCCACTCACTGAACTCGATCGGTGAAATGATGCCTTCCCTTTGCAGCCGGTCTAGCTCGATCTCTGCCCTTTCTCTCATCATGGACGGTACTGCTCTCGCCTTGTGATGGATGGGTCACCCCCCCCGGAATTAGGTGGATCCGCACTTTTGCTCCTTGAAATTTTCCGATGTCTGGTTCGAACAGCGAAGGAAATTTGTTTTAAGACCCGGGCACACTGAGTGTCGTCAGCTGGCGATAGCGCTCGGACGTTGTCCCAGTTCCAGCTTATCTTTCCCAGCCAGCTCCTGCCGAGCAGCGTGGGACCATTGCCCGGTACCACCCAGAGTGGTAGCTTATGCACCGCTCCATCGTAGGAGACCTTTACTGTAGCACTGCCGATTACAGGAATCAGTTCTTTTGTGTAAGTTCTTAGTTTCGTGTGAACTGGAGTTAAGACTGGCCTTGAGGCCTTGTTGCACTCCAACCTTTCGAAAGTCTTTTTGCCCATGATGGACTGGCTCGCGCCCGTATCCAGCTCCATTGACACCGGGAGTCTATTTAGTTCAACATTCAGCATTATCGGGGGACAATTCGTGGTGAATGTGTGCACCCCATGTACCTCTGCCTCCACTTTCTGAGACTCCGATTCATCATGATCCTCCATGGATCTGTCCTCCTCTGCAACATGGTGGTTTGCAGTTTGAACAGGCTTAGCAGCTCGCCTGCACACTCGTTGGAGGTGTCCCATTGTTGCACAGCCCTTGCAAACTCTTTGAATCAGCATGAATGGAAACGCTGATCACCCCTGCAGCGTCAACAAGGTGTTAATGGCCTTGCATTCATCACCCTTGATGGTGGACTTTTGAGTCATCTGCGGACATGCAGCTGCAGGTATGTGTGACCTGCCCTGTACGTTATGATTCGAAAATAACATCACTTTGTTCACAGTACTTGTAGCAGCACTTGTGTGCTGAGAGATTTGCTTCACTGGTAGCAATGACGCCTGGGCTATCGCTATGGCCTTACTCAAGGTTGGGGTCTCTACAGTCAAAAGTTTGCGAAGTATGGTTTTGTGGCCAATGCCAAGTACGAAAAAGTCTCTGAGCATGTGGTCCAAATGGCCTTCAAATTCGCAATGTCCTGCAAGGCATCTTAGCTCGGCGACATAGCTCACCACTTCCTGGCCTTCAGACCTTTTGTAGGTGTAGAACCGGTACCTCGCCATCAGAACGCTTTCCTTCGGGTTCAAATGCTCTCGGACCAGTGTGCACAAATCGTCGTACGATTTCTCCGTGGGTTTCGCTGGAGTGAGCAAATTCTTCATGAGGCCATACGTTGGTGCCCCACAAATGGTGAGGAGGATCGCCCTTCATTTGGCAGCGCTCTCTTCCCCATCTAACTCGTTGGCCAAGAAGTACTGGTTGAGTCGCTCCATAAAAGTTTCCCAATCATCTCCCTCCGAAAATTTCTCCAGGATGCCCACTGTTCTCTGCATCTTTGGGTTCGCTATCTGTATCTCGTCACCAGTTGTTGTGTATGGAGAAAGAGTCAGACTGAACACTGTGAGGTCAAAGTAAAGTGTGATATCAGTCTTTTATTGCAGGTCTCCAGAGTACCTCTCCAACCTGTGAAACCTCCTTAAATACCTGTGCTCCCAAGGGATTATGGGATCCCTTGGTACTCTAGGGGATGAGCCCTCTGGTGGCTGTGCAGAGTAAATACAAGTCCACATATTAGGGATGCATGCAATAAAGGTACAGCAGTTATCATGAGTGACTTTAATCTACATATTGATTGGGTTAACCAAACTGGTAGCAATGTGGTGGAGGAGGATTTCCTGGAGTGTATTCGGGATGGTTTTCTGGACCAATATGTCAAGGAACCAACTAGGGAGCTGGCCCTCCTAGACTGGGTGATGTGTAATGAGAAAGGACTAATTAGCAATCTTGTTGTGCGAGGCCCCTTGGGGAAGAGTGACCATAACATGGTAGAATTCTTTATTAAGATGGAGAGTGACACTGCTAATTCAGAAACTAGGGGCCTGAACTTAAGGAAAGGTAACTTCGATGATTTGAGGCGTGAATTGGCTAGAATAGACTGGCAAATGATACTTAAAGGGTTGATGGTGGATAAGCAATGGCAAACATTTAAAGATCACATGGATGAACTTCAGCAATTGTACTTCCCTGTTTGGAGTAAAAATAAAACGGGGAAGATGGCTCAACCGTGGCGAACAAGGGAAATTAAGGATCATGTTATATCCAAGGAAGAGGCATATAAATTGGCCAGAAAAAGCAGCAAACCTGAGGACTGGGAGAAATTTAGAATTCAGCAGAGGAGGACAAAGGGTTTAATTAAGAGGGGGAAAACAGAGTACGAGAAGAAGCTTGCTGGGAACATAAAAACTGACTGCAAAAGCTTCTATAGATATGTGAAGAGAAAAAGATTAGTGAAGACAAACGTAGGTCCCTTGCAGTCGGATTCAGGTGAATTTATGATGGGAAAGAAAGATATGGCAGACCAATTGAACAAATACTTTGGTTCTGTCTTCACGAAGGAAGGCACAAATAACCTTCTGGAAATACTAGGGGACCGAGGGTCTAGTGAGAAGGAGGAACTGAAGGATATCCTTATTAGGCGGGAAATTGTTTGGGAAATTGATGGGATTGAAGGCCGATAAATCCCCGGGGCCTGATAGTCTGCATCCCAGAGTACTTAAGGAAGTGGCCCTAGAAATAGTGGATGCATTGGTGATCATTTTCCAACAGTCTATCGACTCTGGATCAGTTCCTATGGACTGGAGGGTAGCTAATGTAACACCACTTTTTTAAAAAGGAGGGAGAGAGAAAATGGGTAATTATAGACCGGTTAGCCTGACATCAGTAGTGGGGAAAATGTTGGAATCAATTATTAAAGATGAAATAGCAGCGCATTTGGAAAGCAGTGACAGGATCAGTCCAAAGTCAGCATGGATATATGAAGGGGAAATCATGCTTGACAAATCTTCTGGAATTTTTTGAGGATGTAACTAGTAGAGTGGACAAGAGAGAACCAGTGGATGTGGTGTATTTGGACTTTCAAAAGGCTTTTGACAAGGTCCCACACAAGAGATTGGTGTGCAAAATCAAAGCACATGGTATTGGGGGTAATATACTGACGTGGATAGAGAACTGGTTGGCAGACAGGAAGCTGAGAGTTGGGATAAACAGGTTCTTTTCAGAATGGCAGGCAGTGACTAGTGGAGTGCCGCAGGGCTCAGTGCTGGAACCCCAGCTCTTTACAATATACATCTATGGTTTAGATGAAGGAATTGAGTGTAATATCACCAAGTTTGCAGATGACACTAAACTGGGTGGCGGTGTGAGCTGTGAGGGGGACGCTAAGAGGCTGCAGGGTGATTTGGACAGGTTAGGTGAGTGGGCAAATGCATGGCAGATGCAGTATAATGTGGATAAATGTGAAGTTATCCACTTTGGGGGCAAAAACGCGAAGACAGAATATTATCTGAGTGGCGGCAGATTAGGAAAAGGGGAGGTGCAACGAGACCTGGGTGTCATGGTTCATCAGTTATTGACAAATTGGCATACAGGCACAGCAGGTGGTGAAGAAGGCAAATGGTATGTTGGCCTTCATAGCTATGGGATTCGAGTATCGGAGCAGGGAGGTCTTACTGCAGTTGTACAGGGCCTTGGTGAGGCCTCACCTGGAATATTGTGTTCAGTTTTGGTCCCCTAATCTGAGGAAGGACGTTCTTGTTCTTGAGGGAGTGCAGTGAAGGTTCACCAGACTGATTCCCGGGATGGCTGGACTGACATATGAGGAGAGACTGGATCAACTGGGCCTTTATACATTGGAGTTTAGAAGGATGAGAGGGGATCTCATAGAAACATATAAGATTCTGATGGGACGGGACAGGTTACATACGGTGTTGGGGAAGTCCAGAACCAGGAGACACAGTCTTAGGATAAGGGGTAGGCCATTTAGGACTGAGATGAGGAGAAACTTCTTCATTCAGAGAGTTGTTAACCTGTGGAATTCCCTGCCGCAGAGAGTTTTGAGGCCAGTTAATTGGATATATTCAAGAGGGAGTTAGATATGGCCCTTACGGCTAAAGGGATCAAGGGGTACGTAGAGAAAGCAGGAAAGGTGTACTGAGGTGAATGATCAGCCATGATCTTATTGAATGGTGGTGCAGGCTCGAAGGGCCGAAAGGCCTACTCCTGCACCTATTGTCTATGTTTCTATGTTCTATATATAACAAGAAGGGAACTGGAGAGGACCTCAACAACCAAGCAGCAAACATTAAGGAAAAGCTCAAACCATTAAAATACAATAAAAAAGGAAGAAAATCCAACCTTATCTTTAAAGTCTGACCGGGAAAGGCAGCGGGCCGGCCTGTGCCTGAGGCCATTCGGCCTGGGATAGGGTAGGGAAGACGTGTACCGGGGAGGTCACAGCTGCTGGGCCGGGGCGTCTCAGGAGGGTGGCACCGAGTGACCGGAGGAATGCCAGCTCGTAGGTCTGGAAGTCTCATCTCTTTCCCCGTCCCCCCCAAAACTCTCCTCCTCCTCCTCCCCACAACTCTCCTCCTCCCCCCCCACAACTCTCCTCCTCCTCCCCCCCAAAACTCTCCGCCTCCTCCCCCCACAACTCTCCTCCTCCTCCCCCCCAAAACTCTCCTCCTCCTCCCCCCCAAAACTCTCCTCCTCCTCCCCCCCACAACTCTCCTCCACCCCCCCCAAAACTCTCCTCCTCCCCCCCAAAACTCTCCTCCTCCCCCCCAAAACTCTCCTCCTCCCCCCCAAAACTCTCCTCCTCCCCCCCAAAACTCTCCTCCTCCCCCCAAAACTCTCCTCCTCCCCCCCAAAACTCTCCTCCTCCCCCCCAAAACTCTCCTCCTCCCCCCCAAAACTCTCCTCCTCCCCCCAAAACTCTCCTCCTCCCCCCCAAAACTCTCCTCCTCCCCCCCAAAACTCTCCTCCTCCCCCCCAAAACTCTCCTCCTCCCCCCCAAAACTCTCCTCCTCCCCCCAAAACTCTCCTCCTCCCCCCCAAAACTCTCCTCCTCCCCCCCAAAACTCTCCTCCTCCCCCCCAAAACTCTCCTCCTC
>NC_091987.1:23272126-23474626 GCF_044704955.1 Pristiophorus japonicus | reverse complement strand
TTGCAACAGTGACAACCGTTCAAAAGTACTTCATTGGCTGTAAAGCGCTTTGAGACGTCCGGTCGTCTTGAAAGGCGCTATATAAATCCAAGTGCTTCAATAGCCTACAGCCCCATTCTGCACCCAGCACGCTGACTGAGGGCAGATAAAGGTCTTGCACCCGCTTTGCATTTGCTCTTGGCCTTTCTGTTCTACTAACGCTTGTGGTTGTGGGATGAGATCCTGGCTTGTTGGAGATGAACCTGTTTCTACAGCTGACCCTGCACTGCAGCAACAAGAGCTCCCTGGAAAACGATTCGATGTCGTGCCTTAAAATCAGCTCACTTCCCCTGTCACACATCTGTGATCCATATCCCAGTGAGCCTGCCCCCCGCTCCCCGCAGTGTCCCTATGAACAGAGCTCCATCTTCGCAAGCCCACGCCCCCCCCTCCCCAAAGCTCCCCTGTGAGCCCCCCTGCCCATATCCTGCCCCCTGGCCCCTTGCTGATACACGGCTTGCTGGCGCATCCTCCCAGCGGGTGTGTTTCACTGATGACCCTGACTCTCTGGCTGCTCAGCACGTGCTTGGGATGGTGAATTTCAGAGTCAGCTCAGACAGCCGCGGCCGTTTATCATCTACACTTATATTTCTTTTGCATTAAGGGAGTTTAACTTGTCTTCGCTTCCCGCGTACTCCAAATCCAACTGCTGCTTTGCAGTATTCAGCTGTGTGTGCTGGGAA
Organism: Pristiophorus japonicus; assembly: GCF_044704955.1. Lineage (NCBI taxonomy): Eukaryota > Metazoa > Chordata > Chondrichthyes > Pristiophoridae > Pristiophorus > Pristiophorus japonicus. The sequence goes on along the minus strand of NC_091987.1, from coordinate 23,473,904 downwards.
TTATTCACATGAAGATCTGTAACAAGGGCTGGCTTTATACTTAAAGTTCCCGGACTGCCTTCCACTCCTCCTCCAACCTTCCTCACAGTGAGAGAAGGGTGTGGGAATAGGATCCCAGTGGGAGAAGGGTGTGGGAATGGGATCCCAGTGGGAGAAGGGTGTGGGAATGGGATCCCAGTGGGAGAAGGGTGTGGGAATCCGATCCCAGTGGGAGAAGAGTGTGGGAATGGGATCCCAGTGGGAGAAGGGTGTGGGAATGGGATCCCCGGAGCCCAGTGGGAGAAGGGTGTGGGAATCCGATCCCAGCTTGTGGGTTGTGTCTTGTCTGTCACCGACACAACCAATTGTTTTGATACATGGTCACCTGGTCAGTATAGAGGGAGCTTTACTCTGTATCTAACCCCGTGCTGTATCTGCCCTGGGAGTGTTTGATGGGACAGTGTAGAAGGAGCTTTACTCTGTATCTAACCCCATGCTGTACCTGTCCTGGGAGTGTTTGATGGGACAGTGTAGAGGGAGCTTTACTCTGTATCTAACCCCATGCTGTACCTGCCCTGGGAGTGTTTGATGGGACAGTGTAGAGGGAGCTTTACTCTGTATCTAACCCCATGCTGTACCTGCCCTGGGAGTGTTTGATGGGACAGTGTAGAGGGAGCGTTACTCTGTGTCTAACCTGTCCCAAAGCTGATCCAGAAGTGCCTGACAGCTGTTGTCTGACTTACTCTATAACTTATCGAAAAACTCAACTCCTCAACACTGTCATTTTTTCACCTTGATAAGCAGAATGAAATCATCAAATAACTGGAAAAAAATATCTAATGAAACCATTTTCACAGTGTCCACTTGTGATGTTCATTGACCAGTTTGTGAATGACGGGAACTGTATCTGTCATTAACTATGACTTTAATGTACCTATTGATCGGTCATTGTGAGAAAGGACAGGGACGAGAGTGAGGGCTGGTTTTTCTTACCTTGCTGTCTGATCTTTCTGTTTCTAGATGTATCCTCTACAAAAGTGCCCGACTCGAAAGGGAAGACCTTCACAGTCAGCAGTACGCTGGCACTGCAGGTGGATCGCAATGATGATGGTGTGGCCGTGAGCTGCACTGTGGACCACGAATCACTCAGATCAGCACCACAGCTGGCCAAGCAAGTTCTTGACATTCAATGTAAGCTCCAAGCCCTTTCTCCAGCATCTCAGCCAAGCACATCTCTCACTTTTCGTTCCGTATTTGATTGATATATTTACTTTATCATTTCCAGAGGGATAGAATTGAAAAGCAGGAAGTTAGCTTAAAGTTGCATCGAACCTTGGTTAGACCACACTGCGCACAGTCCCTGGGCTCCCTATCACAACATGGATACAGAGGCACTGGAGAAGGTGGAAAAGAAAAATTCACAAGGCCGGTACCCAAACGGAGAGGTTATAATATCAGCTCACCCCTCAGCCCTCTCTTTTTCAGAGAAGAGAGTCCCAGTCTGTTCAGTTTCTCCTGACAGAGCTCTTTAAAATGATGAAGGGGTTGGATAGGGTAGACGTGGAGAAGATGTGTCACTTGTGGGGGAGTCCAGAACTCAGGGCCACATGGAGTAGTGAAAGCAAATAGCACAAGTGCCTTTAAGGGAATCCAGATAAATACGTGAGAAAGTAATAGAGGGATATGGTGACGAGGGGTAGATGGAGAGGGGTGGGGGAGGGAGGGTGATGTGGAGCATAAACCCTGGCACGGAGCGGTGGGGCCCAATGACCTGTTCCTGTGCTGTACACTGGCTGTAACATTATGTATAATTTTGCTCTATATCCTCCCCAATTGGGATATTCATGGTGTTACCCATCAGGGCGTAGGTTATGTACTTTTTCTTGACACCAGTGAGACACTCACCGCAGAATCCCCAGCCTCTGACCCACTCTTGTAGCCACAGTATTGATGGGGCTGCTCCAGTTATGTTTCTGGCTAATGGTGGCCCCTAAGGATGTTGATGGTGGGGGATTTGAACTCACGTCTCTGGGTGTTAGGCCACACCTCTGGATTCCTGGTCCAGTAACAGAACCACTCTGGTACTGTACCCGTTACTTGTCCACTGATAACCAAAGTGAGATTACCCAAATCTACTTTGCTTAAACCTTCTTCACCTAAAGCCAACAGTAGCTGCTCCCTAACTCAGCAAGAATATCTAACAAATAAATACATAAATAGAAGTTACACCACGTAAACAGGCCGTTCTGTACTGCAGCACTTTGCAATCTTTCTCCATTTCAATAATAACTTGCTCTTTGATTTTTTTTCTGCCAAAGTGCATAAACTCACACTTTCCAACATTATACTCCATCTGACAAATTTTTGCCCACTTTTGCCTGTCTATGTCCTTTTGCAGATTTTTTGTGTCCTCCTCACACATTGCTTTTCCTCCTATCTTTGTATCATCAGCAAACTTGGCTACGTTACACTCAGTCCCTTCTTCCAAGTCGTTAATATAGATTGTAAATAGTTGGGGTCCCAGCACTGATCCCTGCGACACCCCACTAGTTACTGATTGCCAACCCGAGAATAAACCATTTATCCCGACTCTCTCTTTTCTGTTAGTTAGCTAATCCATGCTAATATATTAACCCCAACCCCATGAACTTTTATCTTGTGCAGTAACCTTTTATGTGGCACCTTATCAAATGCCTTCTGGAAATCCAAATACACCACATCCACTGGTTCCCCTTTATCCACTCTGTTTGTTACATCTTCATAAATCCATGCTGACTCTGCCTGACTGAATTTTGCTTTTCTAAATGTTCTGCTACTGCTTCTTTAATAATTTTTCCCAGGAGGCCCCGCCCGGCCACTTACCAATCAGAAGGCCCCGCCCAGCCACTCACCAATCAGGAGGCCCTGCCCGGCCACTCACCAATCAGGAGGCCCCGCCCGGCCACTCACCAATCAGGAGGCCCCCGTCCGGCCACTCACCAATCAGGAGGCCCCGGCCGGCCGTGCACCAATCAGGAGGCCCTGCCCGGCCATGCACCAATCAGAAGGCCCCGTCGGGCTGTGCACCAATCAGGAGGCCCCGCCCGGCCGCTCACTAATCAGGAGGCCCCGTCCGACCGTGCACCAATCAGGAGGCCCCGCCCAGCCTCTCACCAATCAGTAGGCCCCGCCCAGCCGCTCACCAATCAGGAGGCCCTGCCCGGCTGCACAACAGCTGTTGACGCTGGAAGTTACCGAGCATGTGTGTTCATGCAGAAAATTTCCAAGTACCGTGCACGAAAAAAATCGTCCACTCTGGACCCCCTCTCCCTGTACCCCACTCTGAATCCCCCTCCCCCATGTCCCACTGTATCCCACTCCGGACTCCATCCCCCCTGTACCCCACTCCGGACTCCATCCCCCCTGTACCCCACTCCGGATCCCCCTCTCCCCCCTGTACCCTACTCCGAATCGCCCTCCCCCTGTACCCGACTCTAGTCCCCCTCACCACTGTACCCCACTCTGGACCCCCTCACCACTGTACCCCATTCAGTACCCCCTCCCCCTGTACCCCACTCAGTACCCCCTCCCCTGTACCCCACTCAGTACCTCCTCCCCCTGTACCCCACTCAGTACCCCCTCCCCCTGTACCCCATTCAGTACCCCCTCCCCCTGTACCCCACTCAGTACCCCCTCCCCTGTACCCCACTCAGTACCTCCTCCCCCTGTACCCCACTCAGTGCCCCCTCCCCCTGTACCCCACTCAGTACCCCCCTCCCCTGTGCCCCACTCAGTACCTCCTCCCCCTGTACCCCACTCAGTACCCCCTCCCCCTGTACCACACTCAGTACCCCCCTCCCCTGTGCCCCACTCAGTACCTCCCCCCCTGTACCCCACTCAGTACACCCTCCCCCTGTACCCCACTCAGTACCCCCTCTCCCTGTAGCCCACTCAGTACCCCCTCCCCCCCTGTACCCTACTCCGAATCGCCCTCCCCCTGTACCCGACTCTGGTCCCCCTCACCACTGTACCACACTCCGGCCCCCATGCCCCCTGTACCCCACTCAGTACCCCCTCCCCCTGTACCCCACTCAGTACCCCATCCCCTGTACCCCACTCAGTACCTCCTCCCCCTGTACCCCACTCAGTACCCCCTCCCCCTGTACCCCACTCAGAACCCCCTCCCCCTGTACCCCACTCAGTACCCCCTCCCCTGTGCCCCACTCAGTACCTCCTCCCCCTGTACCCCACTCAGTACCCCCTCCCCCTGTACCCCACTCAGTACCCCCTCTCCCTGTAGCCCACTCAGTACCCCCTCCCCCTATAGCCCACTCAGTACCCACTCCCCCTGTACCCTACTCAGTACCTCCTCCCCTGTACCCCACTCAGTACCCCCTCCCCCTGTACCCCACTCAGTACCCCCTCCCCCTGTACCCCACTCAGTACCACCTCCCCCTGTACCCCACTCAATACCCCCTCCCCTGTACCCCACTTCGGACCCCCTCTCCCCTGTACCCCACTCCGGACCCCCTCCCTTTGTACCCCAATCCGGTCCCCCTTCCCCTGTACACCACTCAGTACCTCCTCCCCCTGTACCCCACTCCAGACCCCCTCTCCCCTGTACCGCACTCACTGCCCCCTCCCCCGTACCCCACTCCGGACTCCCTCCCCTTGTACCCCACTCAGTACCCCCTCTCCCTGTACCCCACTCAGTACCCCCTCTCCCGGTACCCCACTCACTACCCCCTCCCCCTGTACCCCACTCCGAACCCCCTCTCCCCTGTATCCCACTCAGTACCTCCTCCCCTGTACCCCAATCCAGACCCCCTCCCCCTGTACCCCACTCAGTATCCCCTCCCACCTGTACCCCAATCTGACCCCCTTCTCCTGTGCCCCACTCGGTAGCCCCTCCCCCTGTACCCCACTCAGTATCCCCTCCCCCTGACCCCACTCTCCTTCACCATACCCCACTCATAACCCCACTCTCCTTCCCCTCCTCTACCTCACTCAGTACCTCACTCTCCTCCCCCCTCCTCTGCCCTGTACCTCAATCTAGCCCGCCCTGTACTCTTTAACCCTCTCTACCACTTCTCTGTTTTTTTAAGTCGTTCATGGGAAGCATTTATTGCCCATCCCTAATTGGCCTTAATTGTGTCGGCCAAGGCTCAGTGGGCAACACAGTCGCCCCTGAGTCGGATGATTGTGGGTACAGGGCCCACTCCAGGGACGTGAGCACATAAATGCAGGCTGACACTCCGTGCAGTACTGAGTGAGCGCCGCACTGTCGGAGGGACAGTACTGAGGGAGTGTCGCACTGTCGGAGGGGCAGTACTGAGGGAGCACCGCACTGTCGGAGGGACAGTACTGAGGGGGCACTGCACTGTCGGAGGGGCAGTACTGAGGGAGCGGCGCACTGTCGGAGGGGCAGTACTGAGGGAACGCCGCAATCTCGGAGGGGCAGTACTGAGGGAGCGCCGCACTGTCGGAGGGGCAGTACTGAGGGAGCGCCGCACTGTCGGAGGGGCAGTGCTAAGGGAGTGCTGCACTGTCGGAGGGGCAGTACTGAGGGAGTGCCGCACTGTCGGAGGGGCAGTGCTAAGGGAGTGCTGCACTGTCGGAGGGACAGTGCTAAGGGAGTGCTGCACTGTTGGAGGGGCAGTACTGAGGGAGCGCCGCACTGTCGGAGGGGCAGTGCTAAGAGAGCGCTGCACTGTCGGAGGTGCCGTCTTTCGGATGAGACGTTAAACCGAGGCTCCGTCTGCCATCTCAGGCGGACGTAAAGGGTCCCATGGCACTATTTTGAAGAAGAGCAGAGTAGTTCTCCCCGGTGTCCTGGGGCCAATATTTATCCGTCAACCAACATAACAAAGCAGATTTTCTGGTCATTGTCACATTGCTGTGTGTGGGAGCTTGTTGTGTGCACATTGGCTGCTGTGTTTCCCACATTACAACAGTGAGTACACTCCAAAAGTATGTCATTGGCTGTAAAGGGCTTTGAGAATTTCAGTGGCCGTGAAAGGCGCTATATAAATGCAAGCCTTTCTTTAAGAAGCTGGTGGTGAGCCGCAGAGGGCAGTGAAGAGTCAACCACATTGCTGTGGGTCTGGAGTCACATATAGGCCCAGACCGGGTAAGGGCAGCAGATGTCCCTCCCTAAAGAACATTTGTGAACCAGATGGCTTTTTACGACAAAAAGGTAATTTCAGGGTCACCATTACTGATACGAGTTTTTTATTCCAGATTTATTTAATTAACAGAGGTATGGAAAGAAAGCAGGAAAGGGGTATTGAGGTGAATGATCAGCCATGGTCTTATTGGATGGTGGTGCAGGCTTGAAAGGCCGAATGGCCTACTCCTGCACCTATGTTTAAATTCCCCAGCTGCCGTGGTGGGATTTGAACACACTTCTCTGGATCATTAGTCCAGATTTCTGAATTACCGGTCCAGTAATATACCACTGTGCTACTGTTCCAACTCATCCTCTCCCCATGCTGCTGGCACCTCTCTGAACTCCCACCGAATGTTTGCCCTCCTTCAGTTACCATCAGAGTTTTACTCGGTGAGACGTTTAATTGCTGCTTGGTGCTCCCGCTGGATTTGCTGCAGAACTGTGCCCAGCCCCTGCCCTGTTCTAAGCAGGACTCTGAAAGCACTTCTCCCCAGCTTCGAATTCCACGCACGACCCTGAAACGACCTTGTGCTGTTTGTATTAATGCCCAATCACTGCAGCATGTTAACAGTGTGATCACCTTCTCCTCCAATTACCTCGCTATTGATTCTGGCCTCTTGATTTCACCGCAATCTATCTTTATAATCCATACTTACATTTATTTCCAATTATCCTGTATTTAATCCATTCCTCTACCACTCTCCCCTCGTTTAAATAGTTCCTGTCACATTCTGTATTCAGGTCTTGTATCCCAGAGCCTTGATCTAATTACATGATGCAATCTCCCTCACACAGCATCTTTATTCTTCAAAATAATCCCCGCTTTTCATTTTTTTCAATTTTCTTCTCTTTTCCACACTCACTGACTCTCACTGGGGTACAGATCCCACACACACTGACTCTCACTGGGGTACGGATCCCACACACACTGACTCTCACTGGGGTACGGATCCCACACACACTGACTCTCACTGGGGTACGGGTCCCACACACACAGACTCTCACTGGGGTACGGGTCCCACACACACTGACTCTCAGTGGGGTACGGGTCCCACACACACTGACTCTCACTGGGGTACGGGTCCCACACACACTGACTCTCACTGGGGTACGGGTCCCACACACACTGACACTCACTGGGGTACGGGACCCACACACATTGACTCTCTGGGGTACGGGTCCCACACACACTGACTCTCACTGGGGTACGGGTCCCACACACACTGACTCTCTGGGGTACGGGTCAGTGTATTTTGGATGCCATCTTGATGTGTCAGCTGGATAGCATGTTGAAGGCTACAAGAGTGTGGACTCATGGGATTCAAGTGGTGATGTGATCACGAGTAGGGACTCTGACTGACTTTCCTCTCCTTAATGCAGGGATGGAGATGTATTTTGGCATGGGATGAATTACCTGCCTTCCCGTCTGTCTATCTCAGGAGCAAAGCAGCAGGTGCATTTACCAAGAAGGAGCATTCTCCCTTTGGTCTTCCTGCACTGTATTAATCCCAGCCTTCACTCAGCCTTAGCTTTACCCTATCATGTGTCGGCTCGCGAGGAACCAGAGAGCTCCCATCATCATCATAGGCAGTCCCTCGTGTCGAGGATGACTTGCTTCCACGCCAAAAAATGATGAGTTCACAGGTGTTTCAATGAAGGACCTAATATTCCAGGTCCCGAACTAAATCTTGAAGGGTGGAAGATGCCTGTGCGTGGATTTTTTTAACGTGGGGTGACCGTTGCACACCAGCCACCACACGGGCTTGACTGAGCTAGGTCTTGGTCCAGTGGCAAGGGTTGACCAAGACGACTGGAGACCAGCTCTGCTGCACGGACCTAGTGCGCGCACATATCGCAGTGTGGGCTGGCCCGTGCTGCCCCTGGACCCTCCGCTCTTCTGGGCCCTGATCACGTCGCTCCTGCTGTACCTGCCCACGCTCCAATCAGCAGGTATAGCAGGAGCGGCAAGGTCGGGCCGAAGTAGCGGCGAGTGATTGTGGAGCAACGTGATCAGGGCCCAGGAGAGGCGAGAGTTCGGGGCCAGAAGAGGCGAGGGTCAACCATATAGTGTGGGCCAGACCGGGTAGTGGAGCTTTCCTTCCCCTTAGGACATTCCATCAACAAGTTGGGTTTTCACACCAACCTGGCAGAATTCTATCCAGTACCAGCCTATCAATTTCCAGACTTATCGAATTAAATTTCACAGCTTGCCCTGGTGAGAGTTCACTCATGACCTCTGGGTTGCTCATCCCGTCCTATAACCATCACCATTTAGTTGAGCTTCTTCCCGAGAATCCCGATACTCTAAGTTCTCCCGACATAGAATGTCCACCAGCTCTGGGGAGCGTTCAGCTGCTGATATGCATGAAGGTACTTGTCACTGGGTACAGAGGCACACTGCTTCTGTTATTGGGTTTAGTAATCAAGAGAACGGGAGTTCAAAGCCCACCAGGGCCGGTTGAGAAATTAGTTTAAAAATCTGGAAATTACAACCTGAAGCTGTTGGATTTTCTTGAAAATGCAACCGGTTCACTATTGTCCTTTGGGGAAGGAAACCTGCTGACCTTACCCAGTCTGGCCCCTATCTGACTCCAGACCTACGGCAATATGGCTGATTCTTAACTGTCCTCTGAAATGGCCCAGCGAGACACTCAGTTGGTATCAGAAGTTCAAGTAGAGGGTCCATCATCACCTTATCAACCACAAACAACTACTTGCATTTAATTAGCACCTATAGCATAGTAAAACATCCCAAGTTGCTTCATGGGAGCCATTATTCATACTGCTGTGAAGCGCCTTGGGATGTTTTACTACGTTAAAAGCACTATATAAATCAAGTTGTTGTTGTTATCAAACAAAATTAGGCACTGAGCCACAGAAGGAGATATTAGGACAGCTTGATCAAGGCGGCAGGTTTTAAGGAGTGTCTTAAAGGAGGAGAGAGAGGTGCAGAGGTTTAGGGAGGGAATTCCAGAGCTCGGGGACCAGGCAGCTGAAGGCACGGCCACCGATGATGGAGCAAGACAAAAGGGGCTGCACAAGTGACCAGAATTGGAGGAGCGCAGAGATCTCGGGGGGTTGTGGGGCTGGAGGAGGTTACAGAGATAGTGAGGGGCGAGGCCATGGAGGAATTTGAAAACAAGGATGAGAATTTTGAAACCGAGGCAACTAGGGGATGCCCACATCTTAAGAATGAATGGATATAGAGAAGGGAAGAAATCTTTTTATCTTCTCTGTAGTATATGCAAGCACTCTAATAATGACTCCACGAGGTAAAGATTTAGTACTTGAACTGTACAGACCGTAGTTCTTTCTTGCAACTCCTCGAGTCAGGACACCAAGAGCTGAGCTCCCTTTTATACTGGGTTACCTGCACAGGTGACCCTTAGGTCTCCAGCAGCAGCACCCTCTGGTGTACAGGTATGGTGTATACAGGGTGAAGGTACATTCAGTGGTCTGGTGTTACGGTACATACATTACATACAAACATAACATTCTCCATCTTTCCTTCTGTCAAATTCTCACTGCAGTTGTTGTTCATGGGTACAAATGATGATTAATAACTCTTTCCTCAGAACCACTGGCTCTGTGATCCTTGTATCTTCATGGATCTTTTTCATTCTCCCCTCTCCCTTTCCTTACAAGACTCTTCATTGTGTTCACCAATTCTATTTCGTCCCTTGACACTTGACACTTACAGCTCCTCACTTTCCCTTGCATCGAGGATGTGACATGTCCCACTGGCATGTCAATAAGCTTTCTTCTCCCAGGCATTGCCGGAACCACTTTGCTTCATTTGCTACACTCGCCTGAGCCAGGCTGGACGGGAAGGGTGTGAGCGAAGGTCAGGAGAGTAAACGTCAACCACTCAATGTCCTCACCGGCTCTCCGTCTCGCACGTGACACAGCTGGTCACACACCCGCATGGAAACCGTCTGACAACTTCAGAAGAGGAAAATACACCATCTCATCTCATCAGCAATATCCCAACCAAAGGGTACGGGAACAGGGCAGGGAATGGAGTGAAAGCTCAGAGCTGTGACAGGGAATTAGCACCAGCACAGACACAGGCACCATGGACCAAATCGCCTCCTTCTGTATTGAAACTCTACGATTCAGTGATAAATCTGTCTTCACTCCATCAGCATATAAATTATTGAGATTCTGCAATCTGCAAACCATTTGATATATGAGTTAATAGTAATAAGATCCATCATTGAGTTAATGATATTTTTAAACAGCAATGAGTTAATGGTAATTATATCTATCATTGAGTTAATAGTATTTATCGTCATCAAAGAATTATAATAACTATATTCAACAATGATTTGATAGTAATTATATCTATCACTGAGTTACTGACAATTATATCCATCAGGTTAGTTAATATCCAGCAATAAGTTAATTGTAATTATATCAATCTTTGCGTTAATGGTAATTTCATCCATCATCGAGTTATTAGTAATGATCTCTGTCATTGAGTTAGAATCACAGAATCATAGGCCTAGAAATACCAGACCTGTGCACTGGTCGTTAACGCTTGTTTGCTCGAGAAAATGTCGGCTGCCAGGTTTCGACCTGCGCCCGGCACAGGATACGGACAATTGCGTAAGGCCCATTGAGCTGCCGTCGACAGCGCTGGCCCTGAAATGGAAATGAGCAGATCATGACGTCAATCGGCGTGCAATGCCTGACTTTACGCCACATCTGCAAACTTCGGCGTTCTCGCTCCGTTTAACGCCGGATCCGAAGCACACTCATAAAAGCGTGTGTGAACAGTGTGTCTGACATGCGTGATTGTGTATATGTGCATGTGTGTTTCGTACAATCAGAGAAATTTACAGCACAGAAGGAGGCCATGTCGGCCCATCGTGACCGCGCCAGCCGACCAAGAGCTACCCAGCCTAATCCCACTTTCCAGCTCTTGGTACGTAGCCCTGTAGGTTACGCCACTTCAGGTGCATATCCAAGTACTTTTTAAATGTAGTGAGGGTTTCTGCCTCTACCACCCTTTCAGCCAGTGACTTCCAGACCCCCATCACCCTCTGGGTGAAAACATTTCCCCTCAAATCCCCTCTAAACCTCCCCCAATTACTTTAAATCTATGTTCCCTGGTTGTTGACTACATTACTAAAGGAAATAGGTCCTTCCTTTCCACTCTATCCAGGTCCCTCATAATCTTATACACCTCAATAAGGTCTCCCCTCAGCCTCCTCTGTTCCAAAGTTTATGCTTGTGTTATGTAATACATTCTTTTGAATTCAACAGTGAGGAATATTGTTAAGCCTCCACAAAGAGGTGAGACTCCCTTAAATGTGGGGCCATAACGTTGTAACATTTACAAAACAGCAAACACACTGCAATCATACGCAGGACTGGTCTCCCCAACAGACACACAGCAGTAAGATTGGGAAATACAAGTGAATAAAGCTCACTCCATCCAAACACCACATCAGGTGGATGGAAAAAAATCCCATGGCACTATTTCAAGGCAGAGCAGAGAAGTTCTCCTGGTGCAAAAATATTTTACAGGCACATCAGTAAAAAAAGGAAGGGTGGGTTGGGAATAGGGCTGGACAGGATAATACCACAGGTAACGATAGAGAAATATTACATAATTACTTTGCCTCATTATTTATCAGGGAGATAGAACAGGTGAACATGACATTGGATGATGAGACGAGTAATGAAATAACTGCATTTAAAATAAAAAGGATATATTAATAAACTATTCAAATTCAAAGAGGGAAAAAACTCCTATTCTGGATGGATTACATCCGCACATTTTAAAAGAATCCAGGGAAGAGATAGTAGAGGCATTACTACACATATTTAAGAATTCATTAGAAAGAGGCGCAGTGTCAGAGGACTGGTAGATAGCTAACGTAATACTTATATTTAACAAGGGGAATAGAACATGCCCAGGGAATTATAGACCAGTCAGCTTAACATCGGTGGTAGGAAAAATAATGGAATCCTGACTAAAGGGGAAAATAGAAGAACATCTAGAACCCAGAAATATAATAATGAATAGTCAGCATGGATTTCAAAAGGGAAAGTCTTACTTGACCAACCTCAGTGAATGTTTTGAAGGGGTAACAGAGAGAGTAGACAAGGGTAATGCAGTAGATGTAATTTATCTAGATTTTCAAAAGGCCTTAGATAAGGTACCCTACAATAGACTGATGAACAAGGTCGGAGAATGCGGGGTCAGGAGACAAGTAGCAGAATGGATAGCTAGCTGGCTTCAAGACAGAAAGCAGAGAGTCGGGGTAAAGGGTAACTGTTCACAGTGGCAGAAGGTGGGTAGTGGTGTTCCAGTGCTGGGACCACAGTTGGTCACAATTTATATTAACCATTTAGAGTTTGGAATTAAAAACACAATTTCTAAATTTGTGGATGATACCAAATTGGGGGATAGTCAATACTGCAACACATTACAGGGGGACATTAATAAACTTGCAGAATGGACATATAATCGGCAAATGAAGTTCAACACAGATAAATGTGAGGTATTGTATGTTGGTAGGAAGAATAGGGAGGTCATTTATTACAGGAGGGTGTGAGTCTGGGTGGGGTAGAGGAACAAAGGGATCTCGGATACAAATACACAAATCACTCAAAGTAGTGACACAGATTCGCAAGGCCATAAAAAGCAAACCAAGAACTAGGGTTTATTTGTTGAGGTATAGAATTGAAAAGTAGGGAAGTTATGCTAAACGTGTATCGAACCTTTGTTAGACTATACTCGGAGTACTGCGTACAGTTCTTGTCACCATATTATAAAAGGATTTCGAGGCACTGGAGAGGGTGCAGAGAAGATTTACAAGGATGATACCAGAAATGCGAGGGTATACATATCAGGAAAGGATGGACAGGCTGGGTCTCTTTTCGTTGAATAAAGAAAGCTGAGAGTGATCCTAATAGAGGTCTTTAAAATGATGAAAGGTTTTGATAGAGTGGATACAGAGAGAATGTTCCCACTTGTGGGGAAGAGTATAACTAGAGGCCATCAATATAAGATAGTCACCAAGAAATCCAATGGGGAATTCAGAGAGTGGTGAGAATGTGGAACTCGTGCCACAAGGGAGTGGTTGAAGTGAATAGTATCGATGCATTTAAGGGGAGGCTGGACAAGCATATGGGGGAGAAGGGAATAGAGGGTTATGCTGATAGAATTAGATGAGGAAAAATGGGAGGAGGCTCGAGTGGAGCATAAACGCCGGTATGGATGGGCCTAATGGCCTGTTTTTGTGCCATTTATCCTGTGTAATCCTACGTAATCCTATCTGTCCTGGGGCCAATATTTATCCCTCAACCAATATCACTAAAACAGATTATCTGATCATTATCACATTGCAGCTTGTGGGAGCTTGCTGTGCACAGATTGCATGCCAGGATTCCCACATTACAACAGTGACTACACTTCAAATGTACTTCACTGGCTATAAGGGGCTTTGGGACGTCTGAAGGTTGTGAAAGGCGCTACAGAAATGCAAGTATTTTAGCTTATTCTATGATGGGCTCCCTCCTCCCCTCCCCTAACCCATTTACCCCATTCCGTGTTGGAGCACTGAGTACTGCCCCTCGCTCCCATGGAATAAATTCATGCGGGAGGGTCATTTTGACTTTGGGAGATAGTGTACAACGGGCAATATCGGACTAGCTGTAAATCAATTTATCAGAGAGATGTACAGAATCTTAGAATGGTTACAGCACGGAAGGAGGCCATTCGGTCCGTCGAGCCCGTGCCGGCTCTCTGCAAGAGCACCTCAGCCAGTCCCACTCCCCCGCCCTTTCCACATAGCCCTGCAATTTTCTTTTGGGTACTTATCCAATTCCCTTTTGAAAGCCACGATTGAATCAGCCTCCACCACCCTCTGAGGCAGCGCATTCCAGATCCTAACCACTCGGCAGCTGAGCCAATGTGCCCACTGTTCCACAAAGTCAAAATTACCCACGCACCCCACCACCAAGCAGTGCCGTTAATATCTCTCTAACCCTCTCTAATCTCAAACGGTTTCCATGGACCCAAAATCCAGCCTTTCTCTGGGAATCTGTGCCGCTCCCACTGTCCTGGGGCCACAGATGATTTTCCAGTCGCTATCTCTGCTCAAGGTTTGTGAGTTTTGTTTCGAGGCAGCATTCGTGTACTCTCTGATCTCAGTCGCACCCAGCACCCTGCTGCGCTTTACCAGGCAAACCTCAGCACATTGGTTTGTGATACTGAGTCTATATTATGCAGAGAGTAAACGCCTGTAATTCCATCTCAGGGTCGAGTATTGTGTGAAGAGTCATCACCAGCTGTCATTGAATTACAGCCTGATAATTCACTCTCAGCTAGTTAGTAATGTACATATCCTGGGCCGGACAGACTACTGCTATGTCTGCTCCCCTTAATATCCAAATTATACTGTGCGCATTGCACCCATTCAGGTAAGCCTGCAAGTCTTGTCTTGTTTCTCTTAAACTCCCTGAAATCAAGACTCATTCTTTCCCTGCTGAAACCCTCAGCCATGCCTATGTTGCATCTAGACTTGACTATTCCAACGCACTCCTGGCTGGCCTCCCACATTCTACTCTATGTAAACTTAAGGTCATCCAAAACTCGGCTGCCTGTGTCCTAACTCACACCAAGTCCCGTTCACCCATCATCATCATAGGCAGTCCCTCGGAATCGAGGAAGACTTGCTTCCACTCTTAGAATGAGTCCTTAGGTGGCTGAACAGTCCAATACGAGAGCCACAGTCCCTGCCACATGTGGGACAGACAGTGGTTGAGGGAAGGGGTGAGTGGGGAATCTGGTTTGCTGCACGCTCTTTCCGTTGCCTGCGCTTGTTTTCTGCATGCTCTCGGCGATGAGACTCGAGGTGCTCAGTGCCCTCCCAGATACACTTCCTCCACTTAGGGCAGTCTTTGGCCAGGGACTCCCAGGTGTCAGTGGGGATGTTGCACTTTATCAGGGAGGCTTTGAGGGTGTCCTTGTAACGTTTCCTCTGCCCACCTTTGGTTCATTTGCCGTGAAGGAGTTCTGAGTAGAGCGCTTGCTTTGGGAGACTCGTGTCTGGCATGCGAACAATGTGGCCTGCCCAGTGGAACTGATCACCCCTGTGTTTGCTGACCTATATTGGCTTCCGGTTAAGTAATGCCTTGATTTCAAAATTGTCATCCTTTCAAATCACTCCAGGGCCTCGCCCCTCCCTATCTCTGTAATCTCCTTCAGCCCCACAACCCCCCAAAGATATCTGTACTCCTCTAATTCTGCCCTCTTGAGCATCCCTGATTATAATCGCTCCACCATTGGTGGCCGTGCCTTCTGTTGCCTGGGCCCCAAGCCCTGGAACTCCCTCCCTAAACCTCTCTGCCTCTTTCCTCCTTCAAGACGCTCCTTAAAACCTACCTCTTTGACCAAGCCCTGCCCTAATTTCTCTTTGTGCGGCTCAGTGTCAAATTTTGTTTTAAAGCACTCCTGTAAAGTGCCCTGGGACATTTTACTACGTTAAAGGCGCTATATAAATACAAGTTATTGTCCTCTTTGCTCTACCCCAATCACCTGTCGACCCCTGCCTCAGAGGGCATCCTGCAGCATTGTGACATTGCTATTACTCACATATCCTGGGGCCTCTCGGTGTGAAACACTAGTAATGTTCCATTCCGTGCCGGATCAGGCCAGTATGTGTTTGCGAGGGGGAGCTGCTCTGAATCGGCCCCAATTCACTGCAGCGTGTGATTCGACAGAAGCAGCAGAATAAAAGCAGCGTTCAGCCGGGGGTGGGTTCGAGCACAAATGCCAGAGGGTAAAGGGCAGTGTCTGTGCGGGAGAGAGGGCGCGAGCTCAGTCAGTGCTGTGTATTTTGACAAGCACCTCCAGCACTGTTCCATTCAAACGCTCTGGCCTGACTGTGCAATGAGACCTCTGGGTCGGTGTCTGGGAGAGGCGCTCACTTGACCAACGCTGATGGACAAGGAGTGAAGGAGGGGTCCTGACAGACTGGCACTGTCAGCAATCTTTCCTCCCTGCACAGCCAACCAAGGTCACAGCCACACTCATTACCCAATTTGATGTTTCAAGTGCTGTAAGAACTTAATTAAATGAAGTGGATATGTTCCATTAACTTGGCTTGTATTCCTTTGCATAGAGAAGATTTAGGGGGTGATCTGATCAAGGTGTTTAAAATGATGAAAGGATTCGATGGAGTAGAGATGGAGAAACTATTCCCTCTGGTGGGGGGAGTCCCAAACAAGGAGGCGTCATTTTAAAATTAGAGCCAGGCTGTTCAGGAAACACTTCTTCACACAAGGGATGCTGGCAACCTGGAACTCTCTCCCCCCAAAAGCTGTTGATTCTGGGACAACTGGAACAATCAACACTGAGCCAGATAGAGTTTTTGCTTTTAGATAGATTGTTGTTGGGTGAGGGTGTGAAGGGATATGGAGCAAAGGCTGCCATTGTATTTGCTGTCATAGAATCAGAGAAATTTACAGCACGGAAGGAGGCCATGTCAGCCCATCGTGTCCGCGCCGGCCGGCTGACCAAGAGCTACCCAGCCTAATCCCACTTTCCAGCTCTCAGTCCGTAGTCCTGTAGGTTACGGCACTTCAAGTGCACATCCAAGTACTTTTAAAATGTGGTGAGGGTTTCTGCCTCTACCACCCTTTCAGGCAGTGAGTTCCAGACCCCCAAAACCCTCTGGGTGAAGGAATTTCCCCTCATATCTCCTCTAAACCTCCCCCCAATTACTTTAAATCTATGCCCCCTGGTTGTTGACCCCTCTGCCAAGGGAAACAGGCCCTTCCTATCCACTCTATCCAGGCCCCTCAATTTTATACACCTCAATCAGGTCTCCTCTATTCCAAAGAAAACAGACCCAGCCTATCTAATCATTCCTCATAGCAAAAATTCTCCTGTCCTGGCAACATCCTCGTAAATCCCCTCTGTACCCTCTCTAGTGCAATCACATCTTTCCTGTAATGTGGTGACCAGAACTGCACGCAGTACTCCAGCTGTGGCCTAACTAGTGTTTTATACAGTTCAAGCATAACCTCCCTGCTCTTGTATTCCATGCCTCGGCCAAGTATTTCATATGCCTTCTTAACCACCTTATCTACCTGGCCTGCTACATTTAGGGGTCTGTGAACCTGCACTCCAAGGTCGCTTTGTTCCTCTACACTTCTCACTGTCCTACCATTTAATGTGTATTCCCTTGCCTAGTTAGCCCTCCCCAAATGCATTACCTCACACTTCTCTGGATTGAATTCCATTTGCCACTGTTCTGCCCACCTGACCAGTACATTGATATCTTCCTGCAGTCCACAGCTTTCTTCTTCATTATCAACCACACAGCCCATTTTAGTATCATCTGCAAACTTCTTAATCATACCCCCAATATTCAAATCTAAATCAGGTTTTGAATTTTTCGGGGAGATTTTTGTCATTTCAAATTTTACAGTTTTCTTACTTTTTCTTTCTGTCCCTTTTCTCTCTCTCTCTCTTATTCCAATCTTTCTTTCCCTCTCTTTGTAATGTATGTATGCCTGGGTTTACCCAAATGTTGTACATTCAATAACTCAATCGGCCTAGTACCGTGAACTTAATCAGGTGCAACCTGACTCTACTTTATTAGTTCTCAAAGTGAGGATTAAACACATGTGTGTCTGTGGTCCAATGACCTCCGACGGTCGCTCCCCCTGGTGGCAGGTAAACCCAGGCATACATACAGTACACTTTTTATTTCTCTTTCTGTGCCTGTTTTGACCTTGAAGTCACCTCCTATAATTTACACTTCCTTCTTCGTCCCTCTGCTGTTTATTTGCAAACCCTCACTCCCAGGGTTTCAGGAGATGCCAAGAGGCCCTGAATCAGCCCGCACGTCCAGCAACTCACTGGGCAACAGTTTTGTTGAGCTGAAGGGCGATGGGACAAGTGTGACTCACGGCCGGCGCTATTTGATGCTCTGCTGCGGCAAAATATGGCCCATTGTTTCGCGCTCAGATCTGTAAAAAGGAATTTCCTGCTGCATCTTGTTGAATTGTCTTCCCTCTCTGATGACGCTGCCTATTCAAACCATCGCAAGTTCCAGCACACAGACAGGCTAACACTGCGTAAGGCTTTCTCTCCATGTGAGCCAACCAGCATTATGCCACTGCCCTCTGTTTTATGGTGTTGTTGGGGCGAGTGGGGGGGGGGGGGGGGAGGGAGGGGCGGTGGGGGAGACCTGTACAACATGTAGCTGCATTGGAACAAGTTATGTGGCTCGGTGTCAAATTTTTGTCTTATAATATTCCTGTGAAGCGCCCTGGGATGTTTTACTATGTTAAAAGCGCTATATAAATACAAGTTGTTGTTGTTGTTCCCATGCGCCTGCTGCCCTTGTCCTTCGAGGGGGTAGAGGTCACGGGTTTGGGAGGTGCTGCCGAAGAAGCCTTGGTGAGTTGCTGCAGTGCATCTTGTAGATGATGCACACTGCAGCCACGGTGCGCCGTTGGTGGAGGGAGTGAATGTTGAAGGTGGTGGATGCTTTGTCCTGGATGGTGTCGAGCTTCGAGTGGTGCTGGAGCTGCAACTCATCCAGGCAAGTGTAGAGTATTCCATCACACTCCTGACTTGTGCCTTGTAGATGGTGGAAAGGCTTTGGGGAATCAGGAGGTGAGACACTCGCTGCAGATACCCAGCCTCTGACCCGCTCTTGTTGCCACAGTATTTGTGTGGCTGGTCCAGTTAAGTTTCTAGTCAATGGTGACCATCAGGATGTTGATGGCGGGGGATTCGGCAATGGTAACGCCGCTGAAGGTCAAGGGGCAGTGGTTAGACTCTTGCTTGTTGGAGATGGTCATAGCCTGGCACTTGTGTGACGGGAATGTTACTTGCCACTTATCAGCCCAAGCCTGAAATCAAATGCAGCACACATTATCTTTGCCTTTATTGATGTATTACAGATGTACCTTCGGTGAAGATTGATTTCTCCAGGAACTTTGCTCGAGAGGGAGATGAATTGAGGCTAGAGTGTCGGGCCACTGGCAACCCAATGTAAGTGAACATTCCTCAGTATTTACAACGGTCGTGTGTACACGATTCCCCAGTTATACCCAGGCTGCGCTGATGATGTGGAAATGGGAATGGACTTCTCAGGTGGCGGTCAGCTGCTTGAAGCAAAGTAAAGGATGAGCAGCATTGGATGTTGGCTGGATTATGAGTGACATGAGCTGGTACAGTTGCTGTCAGATTCCACTGTGGAGTATCATAAAATCGTAGAATGATACGGCACAGAAGGCCATTCGGCCCATCGTGCCTGTGCCGGCTCTGTGACAGAGCGATCCAATTAGTCCCACTCCCTGCTCTGCCCCCACATCCCTGCAAATTTAACCTTTACAAATATTTATCCAATTGCCTTTAGAAAGTTACAATTGAATCTGCTTCCATCGCCCTTTCAGGCAGCGGGTTCCCAATCATCATTACACTCTGCGTACAAACAATTCTCCTCATCTTACCTTTGAATTCTTTGCCGATGATCTTCACCCTGTGTCCTCTGGTTACCAACCTTTTGCCTGTGGGAAGTTTCACTCTGTGAAAACCTCTCACTTCTGTTTATGCACCAAAGGAAGACCATTACTGCTCTGGACAAGGGACAGAGGCAAGACACAAAGGGGATTCCCACTTGGGGGATATTCTTTGCAATATGGGTGGCCAAATTGACAATTTTTAAGGTTATAAAGGGAATTACCAAAACCGCTCCAGGAAAATTCTTGGTGATTGAAGATTCAACTCCCAGGGGATCTCCCAAAAAACTTCAAACCCCCCCAGCCAGCTGCAGACTCGGTGGCACCGCCCCACCCGACTCCGTTATTTCAAGCTGGCAGTTCTGCAAAAACTTAGACATTGCAAAACAGGTGCTGTGGACATGAGGAAAGTGCACTAAAGAGTGCAAGTGGTGGCAAGATGCCAGTAAGGTGTGATCTATAGCGAGGAGGGACTGTGGGATACGGGGAGAAGGTGGGTGGGTGGGGTTGGGGGATATGGGGAGAAGGTGGGTGGTTGGGTTGGGGGATATGGGGAGAAGGTGGGTAGGTGGGGTTGGGGGATATGGGGAGAAGGTGGGTAGGTGGGGTTGGGGGATATGGGGAGAAGGTGGGTGGGTGGGGTTGGGGGATATGGGGAGAAGGTGGGTAGGTGGGGTTGAGGGATATGGGGAGAAGATAGGTGGGTGGGGTTGGGGGATATGGGGAGAAGGTGGGTAGGTGGGGTTGGGGGATATGGGGAGAAGGTGGGTGGGTGGGGTTGGGGGATATGGGGAGAAGGTGGATAGGTGGGATTGGGGGATATGGGGAGAGAGTGAGTGGGTGGGGTTGGGGATATGGGGAGAAGGTGGGTCGGTGGGGTTGGGGGATATAGGGAGAAGGTGGGTAGGTGGGGTTGGGGATATGGGGAGAAGATGGGTAGGTGGGGTTGGGGGATATTGGGAGAGAGTGGGTGGGTGGGGTTGGGGATATGGGGAGAAGGTGGGTATGTTTGAAAAGGTTTTACATTTACTTAAAAGCTACTGTGGCATGGGCTGCTGAGTAGACTGAGTGAGGATGGACAGCCGGGGACAGGTGTCTGCTGAGGTAACATTTCCTGGTCGCTGCCGTCAGGCATCACGGACATTAGAGCAGCTGAGACCGAGATTACCTCGGCCCCGTGGTAATGGAAGGAGAGTTGAGGAATTAAGGGATGAAGGGTGGATTAAACATGCTTTTAAATTTGAAGATAGATTGCTTTGTATAATTTGTGCTGTGTGTGTTGAGGGTGAGGGTGATGCATTCAGCCTGACCTTATACCAAGCACCATAACTGTAAATTCTCCACTCGCTCCATCTCCAGGAAAGCAGCTGACATTCTGAAATGAGTTTCAAATGTCAAGTCTGTTCCGAGTGGGAATTAACCGTCCTTTATTTTCACCGAATTTAACACTAAATTGGCAATTTCACTCAGACATGCCACAGGTTGGCTGGAATGTGAAATGGAACATTTTTCAACGACAGCAATAAGTTACAGTTTTCATAGGCTTGGACAGTGT
The DNA here is from genome assembly GCF_044704955.1 of Pristiophorus japonicus. Classification (NCBI taxonomy): domain Eukaryota; kingdom Metazoa; phylum Chordata; class Chondrichthyes; family Pristiophoridae; genus Pristiophorus; species Pristiophorus japonicus. The sequence continues at coordinate 23,452,725 of NC_091987.1, read as the reverse complement.
AGAGGGAGCTTTACTTTGTATCTAATCCCGTGCTGTACCTGCACTGGGAGTGTTTGATGGGGCAGTGTAGAGGGAGCTTTACTCTGTATCTAATCCCGTGCTGTACCTGCCCTGGGAGTGTTTGATGGGGCAGTGTAGAGGGAGCTTTACTCTGTATCTAATCCCGTGCTGTACCTGCCCTGGGAGTGTTTGATGGGACAGTGTAGAGGGTGCTTTACTCTGTATCTAATCCCGTGCTGTACCTGCACTGGGAGTGTTTGATGGGGCAGTGTAGAGGGAGCTTTACTCTGTATCTAACCCCGTGCTGTACCTGCCCTGGGAGTGTTTGATGGGGCAGTGTAGAGGGAGCTTTACTCTGTATCTAACCCGTGCTGTACCTGCCCTGGGAGTGTTTGATGGGGCAGTGTAGAGGGAGCTTTACTCTGTATCTAACCCGTGCTGTACCTGCCCTGGGAGTGTTTGATGGGACAGTATAGAGGGAGCTTTACTTTAACTTGTTAACTCTGGTGCACAAACAGCATTTACGTGCACCAACATCCTTCACTTCAATGAGCAGAAAATTGATGGCATAAAAAGTAATAATAAAGGAGCAGGTACAGTGTGGAGGTACTTTGACCTGGATAAGTATAATACCCTTGACAGTACACCATTGAGCACACAATTCATTTTGCTCTGATAGCAACCTTGATTAAAATCAAATTCAAGCGATAAAATCAATGTTATTTTAACCTGATATTTGCTATCTCACTTGTGCTTTAATCAGATAGCTCAGTGTTAAGTTGATGAATGGAAAACAGAGGTGAGTACATTGGGAGCAGTGCAGCAGACACTGAATTGTGTGTGCGATAGAATCTCTATTCAGCAATTCAACACCCGATTGTTTTACATACACTCTCAAGGTGTTTAATAGAGCTATTTAAAATGAAGAGGGGTTTTGCGAGAGTAGATAGGGAGGGACTGTTTCCACTGGCAGGAGGGTCCGTGACCAGGGGACACATATTTAAGGTGATTGGCTAAAAAAACAGACGAGATAAGGAGATTATTTTTACGCAGCAAGTTCTTGTGATCCTGACTTGGAAATATAGTTGGGTCAAAATCCTGGAACTCCCTCCCTAACAGCACTGTGGGAGCACCTTCACGGACTGCAGGGGTTCAAGGAGGCGGCTCACCACCATCTTCTCAAGGGCAATTAGGGATGGGCAATAACTGGCCAGCGACGCCCACAACCTGAGATTGAATAAAAGAAAAGGGCGGTGGGAGCAGATTCAATCGTAACTTTCAAGATGGAATTGGATAAATACTTGAAAAGGAAACATTTGCTGGCTGTGGGGAAAGAGCGGGGGCAGTGGGACTGATTGGAGAGCTCTGTCACAGAGCTGGCACAGGAACGATGGGCCGAATGGCCTCCCTCTGTGCTGCCACATTCTGTAAGTGTGGTGCTGCTACTCCTGAACACCAAGCAGTGAGGATGGAGGTTTGGGTTCCTCCAAGTTCAGCTCTGGGTGGGGGCTCTATTGTCGACAGGAAGGGAACCTCAAATGCTGGTGGTATCTGTGCCCTCCTTTGGCTGACCACAGGGGTTATTGGGCAGTACAGAGGTAGACTGTCCATCCGCACCCGTAAACACAGGCACATCAGGGAACGTGCACGGGTACAACCTGGGGGAGGGACAACCCTCACACCCGCCTCGAGGACATTTCTCCAAATCCCCATAACAGCACAAGGGAAAACCTCCCTTGTTAACCCCTAAAACAAAGGGGGAAGCAGTCACATATTCCTCAACATGAAGTGGAAAACATAACAAAATGGCCTCTGAAGGTTTAACAGTTTGGTTCTGCCTCACTATCCAGCAGATGGCCAGGGACAGTCGTCATCGTAGGCAGTCCCTCGAAATCGAGGAAGACTTGCTTCCACTCTAAAGTGAGTTCTCAGGTGGCTGTACAGTCCAATACTGGAATTACAGTCTCTGTCACAGGTGGGACAGACAGTGGTTGAAGGAAAGGGTGGGTGGGACAGGTTTGCCGCACGCTCCTTCCACTGCCTGCACTTGTTTTCTGCATGCTCTCGGCAACGAGACTCGAGGAACTCAGCGCCCTCCCGGATGCACTTCCTCCACTTCGGGCAGTCTTTGACCAGGGACTCCCAGGTTCAGTGGGGATGTCGCACTTTATTGGGGGGGCTTTGAGGGTGTCCTTGTAACGTTTACTCTGCCCACCTTTGGCTCGTTTGCCGTGAAGGAGTTCCGAATAGAGCGCTTGCTTTGGTAGTCTCGTGTCCGACATGCGGACAATGTGGCCTGCCCAGCGGAGCTGATTAAGTGTGATCAGTGCTTCAATGCTGGGAATGTTGGCCTGGTCGAGGACGCTAATGTTGGTGTGTCTGTCCTCCCAGGGGATTTGTAGGATCTTGCGGAGACAACATTGGTGGTATTTCTCCAGCGATTTGAGGTGTCTACTGTACATGGTCCATGCCTCTGAACCATACAGGAGGGCGGGTATTACTATAGCCCTGTAGACCATGAGCTTGGTGCCAGTTTTGAGGACAATGCCCGAATGGAGGCAGAGAAGAACGTACAGGAGGCCAGAGCTGGACGAACAGAGAACATTCTCTGGGACATAGGAGTAACCCAGGCTCAGGGAGCGGAGGCTGTAACCCTGTTAGACCCCAAGCTGAGCTTCCGAACACATTTCCACACCATCACCAAACCATCCCAGCCCAGCCCATCCCATCCCAACCCATCCGATCCCATCCCAGCCCAGCCCAGCCGATCCCAGCCCAGCCGATCCCATCCCAGCCCATCGCATCCCAGCCCATCCCATCCCAAACCATCCCAGCCCGGCCCATCCCATCCCATCCCATCCCATCCCAGCCCAACCGATCGCATCCCAGCCGTTCGCATCCCAGCCCATCCCAAACCATCCCATCCCAAACCATCCCATCCCATCCCAACCCATCCCAGCCCAGTCCAGCCCAGCTCAGCCCAGCCCAAACCAGCCCAGCCCAGCCCAGCCCACCTCAGCTCATCCCATCCCATCCCAGCTCAGCCCATTCCATCTCAGTCCAGCCCATCTCATCCCAGCCCATCTCATCCCAGCCAAGCCCAACCCATTCCAGCACATCCCAGCCCAAACCAGCCCATCCCATCCCAGCCAAACCCATCCCATCCCATCCCATCACATCCTAGTCCAGCCCAGTCCATCCCAGCCCAGTTCATCCCAGCCCAGCCCAAACCAGCCTAGCCTATCCCAGCCCATCCCAGTCCAGCCCATTCCAGCCCAAATCAACCCATCCCAACCTATCTCATCCCATCCCATCCCAGCCCAGCCCAGCTCAGTCCAACCCAACCCAGCCTGAACCAGCCCAGCCCAACCCAGCCCAAACCAACTCAGCCCCAACCAACCCAGCCCCAACCAGCTCGGCCCAAACCAACCCAGCCCAAACCAGCCCAGCCCAGCACAAACCAGCCCAGCTCAAACCAACCCAGCCCAAACCAGCCCAGCCCAAACCAACCCAGCCCAAACCAGCCCAGCCCAGCACAAACCAGCCCAGCTCAAACCAACCCAGCCCAAACCAGCCCAGCCCAGCACAAACCAGCCCAGCTCAAACCAACCCAGCCCAAACCAGCCCAGCCCAACCCAGCCCATCCCAGCCCAGCCCATCCCATCCCAAACCAGCCCAGCCCATCCCATCCCAGCCTAGCCCAACCCAGTCCAGCCCAGCCCAGCCCAGCCCAAACCAGCCCAGCCCATCTCAGCCCATCTGAGTCCATCCCATCCCAGCACATCCCATCCCAGCCCATCCTAGCCCAGCCCATCCCAGCCCATCACAACCCAGTCAAAACCAGCCCATCCCAGCCTATCCCATCCCATCCCAGCCCATCCCAGCCCAGCCCATCACAATCCAGCCCAAACCAACCATTCCCATCCCTGCCCATCCCAGCCCATCCGAGCTCAGCCCGGCTCAGCCCAGCTCAGCCCAGCCCATCCCAGCCCAGCCCATCACATCCCAGCCCATCACATCCCATCCCAGCCCATCCCAACCCAGCCCAGCCCAGCCCATCACAACCCAGCCCAAACCAGCCCAGCCCAGTCCAGCTCAACCCAGCCCATCACATCCCAGCCCATCGCAGCCCAGCCCACCCCAGCCCAGCTCATCCCAGTCCAGCTCATCCCAGCACAGCTCATCCCATCCCAACCCATCCCATCCCAGTCCAGCCCAGCCTAGCCCATCCCATCACAACTCAGCCTAGCCCATCCAGCCCAGCCCAGCCCAGCCCAACCCAGCGCAGCCTATCCCAGCCCATCCAGCCCAGCCCATCCCAGCCCAGCCCAGCGCAGCCCATCGCAGCCCATCGCAGCCCCATCCAGCCCATCCCAGCCCATCCCAGCCTATTACTGGGCTGCACAGTTCTCTAGAAGCTCAGCCTGCCCATGACCAGAGACAGGGTGGGGGTCCCAATGGGAAGTGACACTGGCAGGAACAAGTAAGGCCCAGCCTGAAACAGAAAAGACTTTCATGACCACAGGACGTCCCAATGTGCTTTACAGCCAATGAAATACTTTCAAAGTGTGGTGCCAGGACTGCTCTTATAATAGACCCATCGAATCTCACAGCACAGGAGGAGGCCATTCGGCCCATCGTGCCTGTGCCGGCTCTGTTTCAGAGCGATCCAATCTGTTCTACTCCCCCTGCCCTGCTCTTTCCCCACAGCCCCGCACATTAGTCCCCTTCAAATTCATGTCCAATATAATCTGCTTCCACCACCCTTTCAGGTAGTTTACATTGGATGACATCGGATTACATCGGATTACACAGGATATACGGCACAGAAACAGGACATTGGGCCCAACCAGTCCATGCCGGTGTTTATGCTCCACTCGAGCCTCCTCCCGTCTTTCCTCATCTAACTCTATCAGCATAACCCTCTATTCCATTCTCCCTCATGCTTGTCTAGCCTTTATATTCACTGAGGCATATGAAAGCATGGGCCTTGCGCTTAACATCCGTAAGACAAAGGTCCTCCACCAGCCTGTCCTCGCCGCACAGCGCTGCCCCCCAGTCATCAAGATCCACGGCGCGGCCCTCGACAACGTGGACCATTTCCCATACCTCGGGAGCCTCTTATAGAAACATAGAAACATAGAAAATAGGTGCAGGAGTAGGCCATTCGGCCCTTCGAGCCTGCACCGCCATTCAATAAGATCATGGCTGATCACCCACCCCAGCACCTCCCCCCCACGCCCCCTCCACACCCCCCCGACCCCTCCAGCCGCAAGGACCACATCCAACTCCCTCCCGAACACATCCAATGAACTGGCATCAACAACTCTCCGCGGCAGGGAACCCCACTGGCCAACAACTCCCCGAGTGAAGAAGTCTCTTCCAATCCCAGCCCCAAACAGCCCACCCCCCATCCCAAGAGCATGCCCCCCCGCCGGCTCCAGACCCACCCAACACCGGGAACACCCCCCCCGCACCCAACCCGCCCCGTCCCGTCAGAATCCTTCCCAAATGCCGAACACCCCCGGATGTCGAGCCCCCAGCCCCGGCCACCCCGGAGCCACGCCCCCGCGACGCCAACCACACCACATCCACCAACCGCCATCTGCGCAGTCAACCCGTCCACCCCACTCTGAACACTCCCCGCACCGAGGCACAGGGCCCCCAGGCCCGCCCCTCCAACACACTTCGCCCCCCCAGACCTCCGCTGCAATGTGGCACCTCCTGTCCCCCGCCCTGGGTTTCTCCGCCCCTCACCTCCACCACTCTCCCCTCCATCCCCCGCTCCCGTCTCCCCTCAACTTCCCTCTGCCTCCCCGCACATCTTGGGGGCGGTAACTTTCTGGGGCAGGAAATTTTAGCCCCCAGCGTGGAAGTCCTGCTCCTGCCGCAGAATTGGCCTTAGCCCCCTCAATGGAAGCGGAGTGCAATTTATTTATTTTGTATTTAATTCCTTTGTCAACAAAGGCAGACATTGATGCGGAGATTCAGCATCGTCTCCAGTGCGCCAGTGCAGCCTTTGGCCGCCTGAGGAAAAGAGTGTTCAAAGACCAGGCCCTCAAATCTACCACCAAACTCATGGTCTACAGGGCTGTAGTAATACCCACCCTCCTGTATGGACCTGAGGCATGGACGATGTATAGAAGGCACCTCAAGTCGCTGGAAATATATCACCAACGATGTCTCCGCAAGATCCTGCAAATCCCCTGGGAGGACAGGCGCACCAACATCAGTGTCCTCGACCAGGCTAACATCCCCAGCATTGAAGCACTGACCACACTCGATCAGCTCCGTTGGGCAGGCCACATAGCTCGCACGCTAGACATGAGACTGCCTAAGCAAATGCTTTATGCGGAGCTCCTTCATGGTAAATGAGCCAAAGGTGGGCAGCGGAAGTGTTACAAGGACACCCTCAAAGCCTCCCTGGTAAAGTGCGACATCACCACTGACACCTGGGAGACCCTGGCTGAAGACCGCCCGAGGTGGGGAAAGTGCATCCGGGAGGGCGTTGAGCTCTTCGAGTCTCAACGCAAAGAGCGTGAAAAGGTCAAGTGCAGGCAGCGGAAGGAGCGCGCGGCAAACCAGCCCCACCCACCCCTTCCCCCGACGAATGTCTGTCCCACCTGTGACAGGGTCTGTGGCTCTCGTATTGGACTGTTCAGCCATCCGAGGGCTCACTTTGGGAGTGGAAGCAAGTTTTCCTCGATTCCGAGGGACTGCCTATGATGATGATCTTCAATACTACTCGTCTCAACCCCTCCCTGTGGGAGCGAGTTCCTCATTCTCACCACTCTCTGGGTAAAGAAGTTTCTCCTGAATCCCCTATTGGATTTCTTGGTGACTATCTTATATTGATGGCCTCTAGTTATACTCTTCCCCACGAGTGGAAATATTGGGGCCGAAATTGCCCCTTTCCTTCAGGCCTGTTATCCCCGGAAATCAGCGGCCAACTGCGGAGTGGAGTCGACTTTCCGACCAATGGCCGCCCATAGCCCAATTGCCCTCCTGAGTTTTCCCGGCAGTGCCCCGATCCCCCCCTTGCCGATCCGCGGTAATCGCGTCATAACCGTGCGCACTGCCGATCTATCGCCCCACCCCGCCAACGGTGACATTCCCCTCTGAAAATCTTCAGCCCGCCCGGCAGTGCCAAAACAAACTTTTTGCCGGTGGTCCAGTGAGGCCATGGCCGTCTGCAACGGCGGGGTGGCTTCCCTTAAAGGGGAGGGCGCACTTCCGCTGCCGCCATGTTTTTTGTTTGTCGGCCGACTGCTATGTCGGCCCGATAATTATGCCCTGGGTTCGGCCTGGCCGCCAACAACCAGCCTGGCACCCGCTCTTGGGGCCCGGCCGAAACCCCCCCAGGTGGCCCAATGAGCCGAAGTTTTAAAATCGCAAAGGCTCTCCTCCTGAAGTGAAGGGGAGAGCCATGGTGACGCGGCACCATGATGATGTCATCGCGGCGGTGACTCCGCTCCGCCCCGTATCCGCCCCCCGTCGTGTACTCACCTCCACCTATCCCCCCTCATGTACTCACCGCCCCCTATCCCTCCCCCTGTGTACTCACCGCCCCCTATCCCCCCCTCGTGTACTCACCGCCCCCTATCCCTCCCTCGTGTACTCACCGCCCCCTATCCCTCCCCATGTGTACTCACCGCCCCCTATCCCCCCCTCGTGTACTCACCGCCCCCTATCCCTCCCTCGTGTACTCACCGCCCCCTATCCCCTCCTCGTGTACTCACCGCCCCCTATCCCTCCCCCTGTGTACTCACCACCCCCTATCCCTCCCCCTGTGTACTCACCGCCCCCTATCCCTCCCCCTGTGTACTCACCACCCCCTATCCCTCCCCCTGTGTACTCACCGCCCCCTATCCCTCCCCCTGTGTACTCACCGCCCCCTATCCCCTCCTCGTGTACTCACCGCCCCCTATCCCTCCCCCTGTGTACTCACCACCCCCTATCCCTCCCCCTGTGTACTCACCACCCCCTATCCCTCCCCCTGTGTACTCACCGCCCCCTATCCCCCCCTCATGTACTCACCGCCCCCTATCCCTCCCCCTGTGTACTCACCGCCCCCTATCCCCCCCTCATGTACTCACCGCCCCCTATCCCTCCCCCTGTGTACTCACCGCCCCCTATCCCTGCCCCTGTGTACTCACTGCCCCCTATTGCCCCCCTCTCATGTACTCACCGCCCTCTATTGCCCCCTCGTGTACTCACTGCCCCCTATTGCCCCCCTCTCATGTACTCACTGCCCCCTATCCCCCGCCTCGTGTACTCACCGCCCAAATTAAGAGCGACTTCCGGATCGAAGGAAAAAAAACAACAAAGAGATGAATATCGTTCAAGAGGCGACCTGAACCACAGCTGCGGTAAAAACCACGCAAACGGAGTTGGAGTGCCCCATTTCGGGCGGGGGGCAATTTCTACCCCACTCTCTGTATCCACTCTATCAAAGTCTTTCATCATTTTAAAGACCTCTATTAGGTCACCCCTCAGCCTATTTTCAAGAGTAACGAGACTCAGCCTGTCCATCCTTTCCTGATAGGTATACCCTCACATTTCTGGTATCATCCTTGTAAATCCTCTCTGCACCCTCTCCAGTGCATCGATATCCTGTTTATAATATGGTGACCAGAACTGTACGCAGTGCTCCGAGTGTGGTCTAACCAAGGTTCGATACAGGTTTACTGGTCTGTCTGAATCAGCCCCTGCCTTCCTCCTCATTTAAATGTAGGAATCAGTGTTAGTTGCTTGTAATTAGCTGGAAGAAGGAACCACACGAAGGTGCTGATCTCTCATAGACAGCATTGCTGGGATGCGATAAACTCCTGAACGTGTAAATTGAAGTTGGAAATAATTTAGATGTGGGACCGCCCGCTGATTGTAAAGTTAAATTGATCCCTTAGACTGACTGTACCAGGGCAGCACACCCGGGGTGCTGTAAATTGCCTTGGAGTCTGTGTGTTCATTCGCACCAGTATTATCTGTCACTATGGGCCATTCCTCACACACTCCAAAACTGCTGTTGTGACTCTACCCATGATGCTGTGCTATCTGATCATCGCAATCAACGAGAAGCGTTGTCGAGGAGGGAGGCTTGAACACACCAATTCCTCACTACGGAGCTCATTTTATATCCCTCCTGTCCCGTGGGATCTTTACTTTTGAACATTATTCTCTCGCGCTGTCTCTCACTTCTCCTCTCCCACCACCCTGATCTTTTTCCCCTCATTTCCCACAGCTTTCCCACACACACTCATTCTCACAACACCACTGATACCTCCAGACCCTTGCTTAACTGGCCATTCTGTGTGTGTGTGTCAGTGTGTACCTGTGTGTGTGTGAGAGTGTGTGTGTGTGAATGTGTGTGAGTGAGTGAGTGTGTGTGTGTGAGTGTGTGTGTGAGTGTGAGTGTGTGAGTGTGTGTATGTGAGTGTGTGTGAGTGTGAGTGTCTATGTGTGTGTGTGTGTGTGAATGAGTGTGTGAGTGTGTGAATGTGTGTATGTGAGTGTGTGTGTGTGTGAGTGTGTGTGAGTGAGTGAGTGAGTGTGTGTGTGAGTGAATGTGTGTGAGTGTGAGTGTGAGTGTGTGAGTGTGTGAATGTGTGTATGTGAGTGTGTGTGAGTGTGAGTGTCTATGTGTGTGTGTGTGTGTGAATGAGTGTGTGAGTGTGTGAATGTGTGTATGTGAGTGTGTGAGTGTGAGTGTCTATGTGTGTGTGTGAGTGTGTGTGTGTGTGAGTGAATGTGTGAGTGTGTGTGTGTGTGTGTGTGTGTCTATGTGTGTGTGTGAGTGTGTGTGTGAGTGTGAGTGTCTATGTGTGAGTGTGTGTGTCTGTGTGTGTGTGAGTGAATGTGTGAATGTGTGAGTGTGTGTGTGAGTGAGTGAATATGTGAGTGAATGTGTGTGAGTGAGTGAGAGTGTGTGAGTGTGTGTGTGTGTGACCTATCTGACCGCAGTGGGCCCCCAGCCCCTGTTCTCACTGGATTTACTGATCGGGAGCCGGAGTCCGGGCTGATCTTTACTCTCCCTGACTTGGAGGGAGTTACAAGGTCTTCCCAGTTATTTGTATCTCTCCTCCCCCTTGCTAACACTGACACTCCCGAATCCCTCCACCTCTCACGGCCCGCCCAGTCGAGCTGTACAAGTGAGCAGTTGGTCATTACCAGTCGGAGAGGATGTGGCCTGTGTTTCTCGGCGTGAAGTGACGATCTTGTGTCAGTTCCATCACCCTGACACCATCCGCATCGCAAGGTCTCTGTACACAAAATGCAACAACAACTTGTATTTATATGGCGCCTTTAATGCAGTTAAACGTCCCAAGGCTCTTCACAGGATTGATTACCAAACAAGATATTGACACCGAGCCACATAAGCTTGGTCAAAACAGGCGGTTTTAAGGAGCGTCTGAAAGGAGGAAAGACAGGTAGAGAGGTTTCGGGAGGGAGTTCCAGAGCTTGGGGCCCAGGCAACAGAAGGCATGGCCACCGATGGTGGAGTGAAGGAATTAGAGGAGCGCAGACATCTCGGGGGTTGTGGGGCTGGAGGAGGTTACAGAGACAGGGAGGGGCGAGACATGGAGGGATTTGTAAACAAGGATGAGAATTTTGAAATCGAGGCGTTGCTTAACCGGGAGCCAATGTCGGTCAGCGAGCCCAGGGGTGATGGGTGAGTGGGACTTGGTGCGAGTTAGGACACGGGGCAGCCGAGTTTTGGATCACCTCCAGTTTACGTCGGGTAGAATGTGGGAGGCCAGCCAGGAGTGCGTTGGAATTGAGGTAACAAAAGGATGGATGAAATCCTGGCAAATACCTGCTTTACTCACTGGATTAAACCTTTATCTTTTTCTGGCTAATTGGTTAGCAGAGGCCAAAGGTCAGGTGACGACGATTGCATCAAATTAAATCTGGAAGTTTAAAGAGGCCTGTGAATAATGTGCGTGAAGAGCAGTGCTCAGTGTTCATACCAGTATCTGAAGGCCAATTGGTTTCTGCCCCGTACTGAGTGAGCGTCGCACTGTCGGAGGGGCAGTACTGAGGGAGCGCCGCACTGTCGGAGGGGCAGTACTGAGGGAGCGCCGCACTGTCGGAGGGGCAGTACTGGGGGAGCGCTGCCCTGTCGGAGGGGCAGTACTGAGGGAGCGCTGCCCTGTCGGAGGGGCAGTACTGAATGAGCACTGCATTGTCGGAGGGGCAGTACTGAGGGAGCGCTGCACTGTCGGAGGGGCAGTACTGAGGGAGCGCTGCATTGTCGGAGGGGCAGTACTGAGGGAGCGCTACACTGTCGGAGGGGCAGTACTGAGGGAGCGCCGCACTGTCGGAGGGGCAGTACTGAGGGAGCACTGCACTGTTGGAGGGGCAGTACTGAGGGAGTGCTGCACTGTCAGAGGGGCAGCACTGAGGGAGCGCCGCACTGTCGGAGGGGCAGTACTGAGGGAGCGCCGCACTGTCGGAGGGGCAGTACTGAGGGAGTGCTGCACTGTCAGAGGGGCAGCACTGAGGGAGCGCTGCACTGTCGGAGGGGCAGTACTGAGGGAGCGCTGCACTGTCGGAGGGGCAGTACTGAGGGAGCGCTGCACTGTCGGAGGGGCAGTACTGAGGGAGCGCTGCACTGTCGGAGGGGCAGTACTGAGGGAGTGCTGCACTGTCAGAGGGGCAGCACTGAGGGAGCGCTGCACTGTCGGAGGGGCAGTACTGAGGGAGCGCTGCATTGTCGGAGGGGCAGTACTGAGGGAGCGCTGCACTGTCGGAGGGGCAGTACTGAGGGAGCGCCGCACTGTCGGAGGGGCAGTACTGAGGGAACACTGCACTGTTGGAGGGGCAGTACTGAGGGAGTGCTGCACTGTCAGAGGGGCAGCACTGAGGGAGCGCCGCACTGTCGGAGGGGCAGTACTGAGGGAGCGCCGCACTGTCGGAGGGGCAGTACTGAGGGAGTGCTGCACTGTCAGTGGGGCAGCACTGAGGGAGTGCCGCACTGTCGGAAGAGTCGTCCTTCGGTTGAGACGTTATAGCGAGCTCCGGAAGCTGTGTGAGCCGGTAGCTGATCCCTTATTGCCATGTTTCTGGGTTTCTGCAGCCCCGAAGCAGTGAAGTGGAAGAAGGATGGGGCTGAGCTGCCAGACCCTGACAGAATGGTGGTGGAGGGGAACATCCTGATCATCAGCGCCCTCAACAAAACCGACAACGGCACCTATTACTGCGAGGCTGCCAACACCATGGGCCACAACAGCGCCGAGTACATCCTCTTCGTATACGGTGAGTAGCTGTGGCCCTCCCACCGGCGATCCTGCTCCCGGGGCGTGCTGTCGGCAGTGCCAACATTTACAGCCGGATTCTCCCATCATTACTGAGGCCGTGCTCGGCTCCCACTCCGACACTAAGCCAGTGCAACACCCGATTCTGCTCCATGTTGGCCACATCTCATTGGATCAATCCTCCAGCACGCGGCACTTGACCAGAACTCACTGGTCACTCACCCGCTGCTGAATATTCATAGCAATGGCCACTGGCACACCACCCAGTGCACGGCGAACTCCCTGTCCCAGGCCCCGCCCCCTGTCCCCGCCCCCTGTCCCCTCCCCCTGCCCCCGCACCCTGTCCCCGCCACTTGCCCCCTGTCCCCGCCCCCTGCCCCCCGCCCCCTGTCCCTTGTCCACGCCCCCCCGCCCCCCGCCCCCTGTCCCCTGTCCCCGCCCCCTTCCCCCCGCCCCCTGTCCCCTGTCCCCGCCCCCTGTCCCCTGTCCCCGCCCCCTGTCCCCGCCCCCTGCCCCCTGTCCCCTGTCCCCTGTCCCTGCCCCCGCCCCCTGTCCCCTGTCCCCGCCCCCTGTCCCCGCCCCCTGCCCCCTGTCCCCGCCCCCCGCCCCCTCGCCCCCTGTCCCCGCCCCCTGTCCCCGCCCCCTGCCCCCCGGCCCCCCGTCCCCTGCCCCCCGCCCCCTGTCCCCTGTCCCCGCCCGCTGCCCCCTGTCCCCGCCCCCCGCCCCCCATCCCCCGTCCCCGCCCCCTATCCCCGCCCCCTGGGCCCCGCCCCCCGCCCCCTGTCCCCACCCCCTGCCCCCTGTCCCCGCCCCCCGCCCCCCGTACCCCGTCCCCGCCCCCTGTCCCTGTCCCCGCCCCCTGTCCCCGCCCCTCGTCCCCTGTCCCCGCCCCCCGTACCCCGTCCCCGCCCCCTGTCCCCGCCCCCCGTCCCCTGTCCCCGCCCCCTGTCCCTGCCCCCCGCCCCCTGTCCCCGCCCCCTGTCCCCGCCCCCCGCCCCCTGCCCCCGCCCCTGTCCCTGCCCCCCGTCCCCGCCCCCTGTCCCTGCCCCCCGCCCCCTGACCCCGCCCCCTGTCCCTGCCCCCCGCCCCCTGTCCCCGCCCCCTGTCCCCGCCCCCCGCCCCCTGTCCCCGCCCCCTGTCCATGCCCCCCGTCCCCGCCCCCTGTCCCCGCCCCCCGTCCCCTGTCCCCGCCCCCTGTCCCTGCCCCCCGTCCCCGCCCCCTGTCCCCGCCCCCCGCCCCCTGTCCCCGCCCCCTGTCCCTGCCCCCCGTCCCCGCCCCCTGTCCCCACCCCCTGTCCCCGCCCCCCGCCCCCCGTACCCCATCCCCGCCCCCTGTCCCCGCCCCCTGTCCCCGCCCCCCGCCCCCTGTCCCCGCCCCCCGTCCCCTGTCCCCGCCCCCTGTCCCTGCCCCCCCGTCCCCGCCCCCTGTCCCCGCCCCCTGTCCCCGCCCCCCGCCCCCTGTCCCCTGTCCCCGCCCCCTGTCCCTGCCCCCCCGTCCCCGCCCCCTGTCCCCACCCCCTGTTCCCGCCCCCTGTCCCCTGTCCCCGACCGCTGCCCCCTGCCCCCGTCCCCTGTCCCCGCCCCTTGTCCCCACCCCCCGCCCCCCGTCCCCGCCCCCTGTCCCCGCCCCATGCCCCCTGTCCCTTGTCCCCGCCCCCTGTCCCCGCCCCCCGCCCCCCGTCCCCCGTCCCCGCCCCCTGTCCCCGCCCCCTGTCCCCGCCCCCCGTCCCCGCCCCCTGTCCCCGCCCCTGTTCCCGCCCCCTGTCCCCTGTCCCCGCCCCCTGCCCCCCGCCCCCTGCTCCCCGTCCCCTGTCCCCACCCCCTGTCCCCTGCCCCCGTCCCCGCCCCCTGCCCCTGCCCCCCGCCCCCCGCCCCCCCGTCCCCTGTCCCCGCCCCCTGTCCCCAACCCCCGCCCCCCCGTCCCCGCCCACTGTCCCGCCCCCTGTCCCCGCCCCCTGCCCCCGTCCCCGCCCCCTGTCCCCGCCCCCTGCCCCCTGTCCCCGTCCCCGCCCCCCACCCCCCGTCCCCGCCCCCTGTCCCCGCCCCCCGCCCCCTGTCCCCGCCCCCCGTCCCCGCCCCCCACCCCCCGTCCCCGCCCCCTGTCCCCACCCCCCGCCCCCCCGTCCCCGCCCACTGTCCCGCCCCCTGTCCCCGCCCCCTGCCCCCGTCCCCGCCCCCTGTCCCCGCCCCCTGTCCCCTGTCCCCGCCCCCTGTCCCCACCCCCTGCCCCCTGTCCCCTGACCCTGCCCCCCGTCCCCCGTCCCCGCCCACTGTCCCCGCCCCCTGTCCCCGCCCCCCGCCCCCTGTCCCTTGCCCCCTGTCCCTGCCCCCTGCCCTCTGTCCCCTGTCCCCGCCCCCTGTCCCCGCCCCCCGCCCCCCGCCCCCCGCCCCCCGCCCCCCGTCCCCGCCCCCTGTCCCCGCTCCCTGTCCCCATCCCCTGTATCCGTCCGCTGTCCCCAGTCCCCGTCCCCTGTCCCCTGTCCCCGCCCCCTGTCCCCTGCACCCTGTCCCCTGTCCCCTGTCCCTGCCCCCTGTCCCCTGTCCTCTGTCCCCTGCACCCTGTCCCCTGTCCCCTGTCCCTGCCCCCTGTCCCCTGTCCTCTGTCCCCTGTCCCCTGTCCCTGTCCCTGTCCTCTGTCCCTGCCCCCTGCCCTCTGTCCCCTGCCCCCTGTCGACTGTCCCCGCCCCCTGCCCCCTGTCCCCTGTCCCCGCCCTCTGTCCCCTGCCCCCTGACCCCTGTCCCCTGCCCCCTGTCCCCTGTCCCCGTCCCTGTCCCCTGTCCCCTGTCCCCTATCCCCGTCCCTGTCCCCTGTCCCCTGTCCCCGTCCCTGTCCCCTGTCCCCTGTCCCCTGTCCCCGTCCCTGTCCCCTGTCCCCTGTCCCCTGTCCCCGTCCCTTGTCCCCTGTCCCCTGTCCCCGTCCCTGTCCCCTGTCCCCTGTCCCCGTCCCTGTCCCCTGTCCCCTGTCCCCTGTCCCCGTCCCTGTCCCCTGTCCCCTGTCCCCTGTCCCCTGTCCCCGTCCCTGTCCCCTGGTCCCGTCCCCTGTCCCTGCCCCCACGTCCCCGCCCCCTGTCCCCGCCCCCCGCCCCCTGTCCCCGCCCCCTGTCCCCTGTCCCCGCCCCCTGTCCCTGCCCCCCCGTCCCCGCCCCCTGTCCCCACCCCCTGTTCCCGCCCCCTGTCCCCTGTCCCCGACCGCTGCCCCCTGCCCCCGTCCCCTGTCCCCGCCCCTTGTCCCCACCCCCCGCCCCCCGTCCCCGCCCCCTGTCCCCGCCCCATGCCCCCTGTCCCTTGTCCCCGCCCCCTGTCCCCGCCCCCCGCCCCCCCGTCCCCCGTCCCCGCCCCCTGTCCCCGCCCCCTGTCCCCGCCCCCCGTCCCCGCCCCCTGTCCCCGCCCCTGTTCCCGCCCCCTGTCCCCTGTCCCCGCCCCCCGCCCCCTGCCCCCGCCCCTGTCCCTGCCCCCCGTCCCCGCCCCCTGTCCCCGCCCCCCGCCCCCTGACCCCGCCCCCTGTCCCTGCCCCCCGCCCCCTGTCCCTGCCCCCTGTCCCCGCCCCCCGCCCCCTGTCCCCGCCCCCTGTCCCTGCCCCCCGTCCCCGCCCCCTGTCCCCGCCCCCCGTCCCCTGTCCCCGCCCCCTGTCCCTGCCCCCCGTCCCCGCCCCCTGTCCCCGCCCCCCGCCCCCTGTCCCCGCCCCCTGTCCCTGCCCCCCGTCCCCGCCCCCTGTCCCCACCCCCTGTCCCCGCCCCCCGCCCCCCGTACCCCATCCCCGCCCCCTGTCCCCGCCCCCTGTCCCCGCCCCCCGCCCCCTGTCCCCGCCCCCCGTCCCCTGTCCCCGCCCCCTGTCCCTGCCCCCACGTCCCCGCCCCCTGTCCCCGCCCCCTGTCCCCGCCCCCCGCCCCCTGTCCCCGCCCCCTGTCCCCTGTCCCCGCCCCCTGTCCCTGCCCCCCCGTCCCCGCCCCCTGTCCCCACCCCCTGTTCCCGCCCCCTGTCCCCTGTCCCCGACCGCTGCCCCCTGCCCCCGTCCCCTGTCCCCGCCTCTTGTCCCCACCCCCCGCCCCCCGTCCCCGCCCCCTGTCCCCGCCCCATGCCCCCTGTCCCTTGTCCCCGCCCCCTGTCCCCGCCCCCCGCCCCCCGTCCCCCGTCCCCGCCCCCTGTCCCCGCCCCCTGTCCCCGCCCCCCGTCCCCGCCCCCTGTCCCCGCCCCTGTTCCCGCCCCCTGTCCCCTGTCCCCGCCCCCTGCCCCCCGCCCCCTGCTCCCCGTCCCCTGTCCCCACCCCCTGTCCCCTGCCCCCGTCCCCGCCCCCTGCCCCTGCCCCCCGCCCCCCGCCCCCCCGTCCCCTGTCCCCGCCCCCTGTCCCCAACCCCCGCCCCCCCGTCCCCGCCCACTGTCCCGCCCCCTGTCCCCGCCCCCTGCCCCCGTCCCCGCCCCCTGTCCCCGCCCCCTGCCCCCTGTCCCCGTCCCCGCCCCCCACCCCCCGTCCCCGCCCCCTGTCCCCGCCCCCCGCCCCCTGTCCCCGCCCCCCGTCCCCGCCCCCCACCCCCCGTCCCCGCCCCCTGTCCCCACCCCCCGCCCCCCCGTCCCCGCCCACTGTCCCGCCCCCTGTCCCCGCCCCCTGCCCCCGTCCCCGCCCCCTGTCCCCGCCCCCTGTCCCCTGTCCCCGCCCCCTGTCCCCACCCCCTGCCCCCTGTCCCCTGACCCTGCCCCCCGTCCCCCGTCCCCGCCCACTGTCCCCGCCCCCTGTCCCCGCCCCCCGCCCCCTGTCCCTTGCCCCCTGTCCCTGCCCCCTGCCCTCTGTCCCCTGTCCCCGCCCCCTGTCCCCGCCCCCCGCCCCCCGCCCCCCGCCCCCCGCCCCCCGTCCCCGCCCCCTGTCCCCGCTCCCTGTCCCCATCCCCTGTATCCGTCCGCTGTCCCCAGTCCCCGTCCCCTGTCCCCTGTCCCCGCCCCCTGTCCCCTGCACCCTGTCCCCTGTCCCCTGTCCCTGCCCCCTGTCCCCTGTCCTCTGTCCCCTGTCCCCTGTCCCTGTCCCTGTCCTCTGTCCCTGCCCCCTGCCCTCTGTCCCCTGCCCCCTGTCGACTGTCCCCGCCCCCTGCCCCCTGTCCCCTGTCCCCGCCTTCTGTCCCCTGCCCCCTGACCCCTGTCCCCTGCCCCCTGTCCCCTGTCCCCGTCCCTGTCCCCTGTCCCCTGTCCCCTATCCCCGTCCCTGTCCCCTGTCCCCTGTCCCCGTCCCTGTCCCCTGTCCCCTGTCCCCTGTCCCCGTCCCTGTCCCCTGTCCCCTGTCCCCTGTCCCCGTCCCTTGTCCCCTGTCCCCTGTCCCCGTCCCTGTCCCCTGTCCCCTGTCCCCGTCCCTGTCCCCTGTCCCCTGTCCCCTGTCCCCGTCCCTGTCCCCTGTCCCCTGTCCCCTGTCCCCTGTCCCCGTCCCTGTCCCCTGGTCCCGTCCCCTGTCCCTGCCCCCACGTCCCCGCCCCCTGTCCCCGCCCCCCGCCCCCTGTCCCCGCCCCCTGTCCCCTGTCCCCGCCCCCTGTCCCTGCCCCCCCGTCCCCGCCCCCTGTCCCCACCCCCTGTTCCCGCCCCCTGTCCCCTGTCCCCGACCGCTGCCCCCTGCCCCCGTCCCCTGTCCCCGCCCCTTGTCCCCACCCCCCGCCCCCCGTCCCCGCCCCCTGTCCCCGCCCCATGCCCCCTGTCCCTTGTCCCCGCCCCCTGTCCCCGCCCCCCGCCCCCCGTCCCCCGTCCCCGCCCCCTGTCCCCGCCCCCTGTCCCCGCCCCCCGTCCCCGCCCCCTGTCCCCGCCCCTGTTCCCGCCCCCTGTCCCCTGTCCCCGCCCCCTGCCCCCCGCCCCCTGCTCCCCGTCCCCTGTCCCCACCCCCTGTCCCCTGCCCCCGTCCCCGCCCCCTGCCCCTGCCCCCCGCCCCCCCGTCCCCTGTCCCCGCCCCCTGTCCCCAACCCCCGCCCCCCCGTCCCCGCCCACTGTCCCGCCCCCTGTCCCCGCCCCCTGCCCCCGTCCCCGCCCCCTGTCCCCGCCCCCTGCCCCCTGTCCCCGTCCCCGCCCCCCACCCCCCGTCCCCGCCCCCTGTCCCCGCCCCCCGCCCCCTGTCCCCGCCCCCCGTCCCCGCCCCCCACCCCCCGTCCCCGCCCCCTGTCCCCACCCCCCGCCCCCCCGTCCCCGCCCACTGTCCCGCCCCCTGTCCCCGCCCCCTGCCCCCGTCCCCGCCCCCTGTCCCCGCCCCCTGTCCCCTGTCCCCGCCCCCTGTCCCCACCCCCTGCCCCCTGTCCCCTGACCCTGCCCCCCGTCCCCCCCCACTGTCCCCGCCCCCTGTCCCCGCCCCCCGCCCCCTGTCCCTTGCCCCCTGTCCCTGCCCCCTGCCCTCTGTCCCCTGTCCCCGCCCCCTGTCCCCGCCCCCCGCCCCCCGCCCCCCGTCCCCGCCCCCTGTCCCCGCTCCCTGTCCCCATCCCCTGTATCCGTCCGCTGTCCCCAGTCCCCGTCCCCTGTCCCCTGTCCCCGCCCCCTGTCCCCTGCACCCTGTCCCCTGTCCCCTGTCCCTGCCCCCTGTCCCCTGTCCTCTGTCCCCTGTCCCCTGTCCCTGTCCCTGTCCTCTGTCCCTGCCCCCTGCCCTCTGTCCCCTGCCCCCTGTCGACTGTCCCCGCCCCCTGCCCCCTGTCCCCTGTCCCCGCCCTCTGTCCCCTGCCCCCTGACCCCTGTCCCCTGCCCCCTGTCCCCTGTCCCCGTCCCTGTCCCCTGTCCCCTGTCCCCTATCCCCGTCCCTGTCCCCTGTCCCCTGTCCCCGTCCCTGTCCCCTGTCCCCTGTCCCCTGTCCCCGTCCCTGTCCCCTGTCCCCTGTCCCCTGTCCCCGTCCCTTGTCCCCTGTCCCCTGTCCCCGTCCCTGTCCCCTGTCCCCTGTCCCCTGTCCCCTGTCCCCGTCCCTGTCCCCTGTCCCCTGTCCCCTGTCCCCGTCCCTGTCCCCTGTCCCCTGTCCCCTGTCCCCTGTCCCCGTCCCTGTCCCCTGGTCCCTGTCCCCTGTCCCCTGTCCCCACCCTGTCCCCGCCCCCTGTCGGGCCGCCCGCTCACACTGCACTGTGATCGGTTCAGTAGCTACTGGGGAAGCATTTGCTGTCAGCAGCAGAGCAGTGTGGGTTAGAACATCTGGAGCCCTCTGGTGAGGCTGCAGCTTCCAGCACCTTCCGCCCTGCAAAGCACAGGCTCTGCCATGCTGTGGGGGGAGCGGTCAGACCAGAGCCAGATCACAGACACCAGACCGGGGCCAGACCCCAGACACCAGACTGGGGCCAGATCCCAGACCGGGGCCAGACCCCAGACCGGGGCCAGACCCCAGACCCCAGACCGGGGCCAGACCCCAGACACCAGACCGGGGCCAGACCCCAGACCCCAGACCGGGGCCAGACCCCAGACCCCAGACCAGGGCCAGACCCCAGACCGGGGCCAGACACCAGATCCCAGACCGGGGCCAGACCCCAGACCCCAGACCAGGGCCAGACCCCAGACCGGGGCCAGACACCAGATCCCAGACCGGGGCCAGACCCCAGACCCCAGACCGGGGCCAGATCCCAGACCAGAGCCAGACCCCAGACCCCAGACCGGGGCCAGACCCCAGACCGAGGCCAGACCACGGACAGACCCAGACCGGGGCCAGACCCCAGACCCCAGACCCCAGACCCCAGACCGGGGCCAGACCCCAGACCCCAGACCCCAGACCGGGGCCAGACCCCAGATCCCAGACCGGGGCCAGACCCCAGATCCCAGACCCCAGACCGGGGCCATACCCAGACCCCAGACCGGGGCCAAACCCCAGACCCCAGACCAAGGCCAGACCCCAGACCCCAGACCCTGGCCAGACCCCAGACCGAGGCCAGACTCCAGACCGAGGCCAGACCCCAGACCCCGGCCAGACCCAGACCCCAGATCGGGGCCAGATCCCAGACCCCAGACTGAGGCCAGATCCCACACTGAGGCCAGACCCCAGACCCCAGACCTGGGTCAGACCCCAGACTGAGCTGGGAGTGAGGCGCTGTCCTTCACTACCTGCTCCGCACCCCCCACACCTTCTGAGGACAGCGTGTGGATTCCCAGTGTCCACTGACTTGCTGCTTCTCCCGAGCTTGTGCCCAAACCCAAAGGAACATAGGAGAAGGAGGGGGCCATTCAGCCCCTCGAGCCTGTTACACAGGAACAGGAGGGGGCCAATCAGCCCCTCGAGCCTGTTACACAGGAACAGGAGGAGGCCATTCAGCCCCTTGAGCCTGTTACACAGGAACAGGAGGAGGCCATTCAGCCCCTCGAGCCTGTTCCACAGGAACAGGAGTGGGCCATTCATCCCCTCGAGCCTGTTACACAGGAACAGGAGAAGGCCATTCAGCCCCTCGAGCCTGTTACACAGGAACAGGAGGAGCCCCATTCAGTCCCTCGAGCCTGTTACACAGGAACAGGAGGAGGCCATTCAGCCCCTCGAGTCTGTTACACAGGAACAGGAGGAGGCCAATCAGTCCCTCGAGTCTGTTACACAGGAACAGGAGGAGGCCATTTAGCCCCTCGAGTCTGTTACACAGGAACAGGAGGAGGCCAATCAGTCCCTCGAGTCTGTTACACAGGAACAGGAGGGGGCTATTCAACGCCTCGAGCTTGTTACACAGGAACAGGAGGAGGCCATTCAGCCCCTCGAGCCTGTTATACAGGAACAGGAGGAGGCCATTCAGCCCCTTGAGCCTGTTACACAGGAACAGGAGGAGGCCATTTAGCCCCTTGAGCCTGTTACACAGGAACAGGAGGAGGCCATTCAGCCCCTCGAGCCTGTTACACAGGAACAGGAGGAGGCCATTCAGCCCCTCAAGTCTGTTACACAGGAACAGGAGGAGGCCAATCAGTCCCTCGAGTCTGTTACACAGGAACAGGAGGAGGCCATTCAGCCCCTTGAGCCTGTTACACAGGAACAGGAGGAGGCCATTTAGCCCCTCGAGCCTGTTACACAGGAACAGGAGGAGGCCATTTAGCCCCTTGAGCCTGTTACACAGGAACAGGAGGTGGCCATTCAGCCCCTTGAGCCTGTTACACAGGAACAGGAGGAGGCCATTCAGCCCCTTGAGCCTGTTACACAGTAACAGGAGGTGGCCATTCAGCCCCTCGAGCCTGTTACACAGGAACAGGAGGAGGCCATTCAGCCCCTCGAGCCTGTTACACAGGAACAGGAGGGTGCCATTCAGCCCTCGAGCCTGTTACACAGGAACAGGAGGAGGCCATTTAGCCCCTCGAGCCTGTTACACAGGAACAGGAGGAGGCCATTCAGTCCCTCGAGCCTGTTACATAGGAGTAGGAGGGGGCCATTCAGTCCCTCGAGTCTGTTACACAGGAACAGGAGGTGGCCATTCAGCCCCTTGAGCCTGTTACACAGGAACAGGAGGAGGCCATTTAGCCCCTCGAGCCTGTTACACAGGAACAGGAGGAGGCCATTCAGTCCCTCGAGCCTGTTACATAGGAGTAGGAGGGGGCCATTCAGTCCCTCGAGTCTGTTACACAGGAACAGGAGGAGGCCATTCAGCCCCTCGAGCCTGTTACACAGGAACAGGAAGAGGCCAATCAGTCCCTCGAGTCTGTTACACAGGAACAGGAGGAGGCCATTCAGCCCCTCGAGTCTGTTACACAGGAACAGGAGGAGGCCAATCAGTCCCTCGAGTCTGTTACACAGGAACAGGAGGAGGCCATTCAGCCCCTCGAGCTTGTTACACAGGAACAGGAGGAGGCCATTCAGCCCCTCGAGCCTGTTCCACAGGAACAGGAGTGGGCCATTCATCCCCTCGAGTCTGTTACACAGGAACAGGAGGAGGCCAATCAGTCCCTCGAGTCTGTTACACAGGAACAGGAGGGGGCTATTCAACCCCTCAAGCCTGTTACACAGGAACAGGAGGAGGCCATTCAATCCCTCGAACCTGTTACACAGGAACAGGAGGAGGCCATTCAGCCCCTTGAGCCTGTTACACAGGAACAGGAGGAGGCCAATTAGCCCCTTGAGCCTGTTACACAGGAACAGGAGGTGGCCATTCAGCCCCTTGAGCCTGTTACACAGTAACAGGAGGTGGCCATTCAGCCCCTCGAGCCTGTTACACAGGAACAGGAGGAGGCCATTCAGCCCCTCGAGCCTGTTACACAGGAACAGGAGGGTGCCATTCAGCCCTCGAGCCTGTTACACAGGAACAGGAGGAGGCCATTTAGCCCCTCGAGCCTGTTACATAGGAGTAGGAGGGGGCCATTCAGTCCCTCGAGTCTGTTACACAGGAACAGGAGGAGGCCATTCAGCCCCTCGAGCCTGTTACATAGGAGTAGGAGGGGGCCATTCAGTCCCTCGAGTCTGTTACACAGGAACAGGAGGAGGCCATTCAGCCCCTCGAGCCTGTTACACAGGAACAGGAGGAGGCCATTCAGCCCCTCGAGCCTGTTCCACAGGAACAGGAGTGGGCCATTCATCCCCTCGAGTCTGTTACACAGGAACAGGAGGAGGCCATTCAACCCCTCGAGTCTGTTACACAGGAACAGGAGGAGGCCAATCAGTCCCTCGAGTCTGTTACACAGAAACAGGAGGAGGCCATTCAGCCCCTTGAGCCTGTTACACAGGAACAGGAGGTGGCCATTCAGCCCCTCGAGCCTGTTACACAGGAACAGGAGGAGGCCATTCAGCCCCTCGAGCCTGTTACACAGGAACAGGAGGGTGCCATTCAGCCCTCGAGCCTGTTACACAGGAACAGGAGGAGGCCCATTCAGCCCCTCGAGCCTGTTACACAGGAACAGGAGGAGGCCATTCAGCCCCTCGAGCCTGTTACACAGGAACAGGAGGAGGCCATTCAGCCCCTCGAGCCTGTTACACAGGAACAGGAGGAGGCCCATTCAGCCCCTCGAGCCTGCTCTGCCATTCAATGAGATCTATCTCCATAAACCCGCCTTTGGCCCATATCCCTTAATACCTTTGGTTAACAAAAATCTCTCAATCTCAGATACAACTGACCGAGCATCAATTGCCATTTGCGAAGAGAGTTCCAAAGTTCTACCACCCTTTGTGTGTAGAAATGTTTCCTGATTTCACTCCTGAAAGATCTGGCTCTAATGTTTAAACTATGCCCCCTAGTCCCAGACTCCCCAACCAACGGGAATAGTTTCTCTCTATCTCTCTGTTCCCCTTAATATCCTGAAAATTTCGATCAGATCGACCCTTAACCTTCTAAATTCTAGGGAATACAACCCTC
This sequence comes from Pristiophorus japonicus, assembly GCF_044704955.1. Lineage (NCBI taxonomy): Eukaryota > Metazoa > Chordata > Chondrichthyes > Pristiophoridae > Pristiophorus > Pristiophorus japonicus. Next base: position 23,429,240 of record NC_091987.1, on the reverse strand, counting down.
ATTTATAAGAACATAAGAATTAGGAACAGGAGTCGGCCATCTAGCCCCTCGAGCCTGCTCCGCCATTCAAAAAGATCAGTTGTGTCATCTTTCCTCGTAATTTAACCCTTAGAGTCCGGGTATCATGTGGTAAACCTCCAAGGCCAGTATATCCTCCCTAAGGTGTGGTACCCAGAACTGCTCACAGTGCTCCAGGTGTGGTCTAACCAGGGCTTTGTACAACTGCAACATAACCTCAACCCCCTTGTATTCTAGTCCTCTCGATATAAAGGCCAGCATTCCATCAGCCTTTTTGGATATTTTCTTGTACCTGTCCATGACATTGTAATGATCGCTGTACCCCACAATCAGCAAGGAAAGTTCTGGAAGCTGCGGTTTTTAGCTGATCTGCAGAATGCGAGGAGCAGCCTAAACGCTTGAAATCTCTGTGATGCCACTCGACCCATTTTGTTGCAGTTTAATTGGCCTTCTTCTTGACCGATGCCTCTAATTTCATTTTTTCATGTGTATATATAGATATGAAATGTCAGTTTTGCTCGGGCATCAACGTTATTGCTGCCTGAGTTTGTGCCTGAGATGCGAACCCTCTGCTGGTTCTGCAAGCCCAGTAGAGTGCGATACATTGTCACTCCGATAGTTATCTGATAGTAATAGTGATTTTGCTTCTGGTGTCACTGCTCAGTAACAGATATAAATGACAGCGGCGGAGGAAAACACATAATGGGCCAATTCATTAATCTCGGCTTTCAAAGCAGGGTGATAGCATTGAGCTCAGCACTCGAGACTCGGGATCACTCCCTCCCCGCCTAGGCTCATCACCATCCGCTCCGGCCTGGAGTTAAATCCGACCCTAACACTGCCACTCTCCACTCTCACCTCCCCGTCATTCACAGTCCCACACCGCTCTCTACTCTTCCCATCACTGAACTTCACCTTTCAACATCGCTTCTCAGACTAGTCCTCCCTATTCCCGCTGACAGGCAATTAATGTGAGTAATGCGCAGTGCGAGGGTACACTTATTTATTTGAAGCCTGCTTCCAGGATGAAATATGGCCAGGCATATTATTTTAATATTACCATTTAAAAGGTCCGAGTGAGGAGAGAGTGGTTCAGGACTGCTGGCACTGCTCTCGTGCTGTGAATCGCGAGCCGAATAACTTACTGCAAGCGCGGGACAAAAGAGGGATGGAAAGAGAGAAGAGACCTGGGCAGTCTGATCTGTGTTTAGGCTCAGTGAGGCGCTGAGCCTCTCACTCAATCCAAAAGCTGCTCATCAATATTCGGCCAATGAGAGAACAAGTACGGGGATGGGGGACCACCGTTCTTTCACTCATCTCCCACTCCTCTCAAAAAATCCAGGCCGACACTCCCAGTGCAGTACTGAGGGAGCGCCGCACTGTCGGAGGTGCTGTCTTGTGGATGAGACATTAAACCGAGGCCCCGTCTGCTCTCTCAGGTGGACGTAAAAGATCCCATGGCACTATATCGAAGAACAGCAAGGGAGTTATCCCCGGTGTCCTGGCCAATATTTATCCCTCAATCAACATCATAAGCAGATTATCGGGTCATTATCACATTGTTGTTTGTGGGATCTTGCTGTGCACCTGTTTGCTGCCTGTTTCCCACATTACAACAGTGACGACACTCCAAAAGTGCTTCATTGGCTGTAAAGCGCTTTGAGACGTCCGGTGGTCGTGAAAGGCGCTATATAAATGCAAGTCTTTCTTCTTTCCTTCCTCGCCCGGCTCCCAGTGAGGGCCGAGCTCGGCGAGCAACGGCCAGTCCCCAGTACCTCGCCCGTGTGCCCATGCCCCACTGCCCGAGCCTATGCAGCTCGCTCACCCGCGCTGGAGCTGCGTCTGATCCTGGGGGGCGGGGGATCACAGGGACAATCCCAGAACAGCATTGTCCTCCTCTCCCCAGCTCTGCACGTTGTGGCCAATCACAACCTTGGCTGCGATCAGCTAATTTGGCACCGACCGACTGTGTCCAATCTGGGCACCGCACTTTAGGAAGGATGTGAAGGCCTTGGAGAGGGTGCAGAGGAGATTGACAAGAATGGTGCCAGGGATGAGGGACTTCAGTTACGTGGCGAGACTGGAGAAGCTGGGGTTGTTCTCCTTGGAGCAGAGAAGGCTAAGGGGAGACTTAATAGTGGTGTTTAAAATGGTGAGGAGTTTTGATGGAGTTGATAGGAAGAAAGTGTTTCTAGTGGCAGGAGGGTCGGTAACCAGAGGATTTAAGATAATTGACAAAAGAACCAGGGAGGAGGTGAGAATTTTTTTTATGCAGCGAGTTGTTGTGATCTGGAATGCGCTGCCTGAAATCTTACAGCAGAGAAGGAGGCCTTTTGGCCCATCGTGCCCGTACCAGCTCTCTGAAAGAACTACCCAATTAATCCCACTCCCCCACTCTTTACCCCATAGCTCTGTAATGTTCCCATTTCAATCATTTATCCAATTTCCTTTTGAAATAATGAAATCAAGAAATAATGGAGGCTTGTAAGAAAGGTACGGCAATAATCATAGGCGATTTTAATCTTCATATAGATTGGACAAATCACATTGGCCAAGGTAGCCCTGAGGACGAATACATAGAGTGTATTCAGGATGGTTTCTTAGAACAATACATTGTAGAATCAACCAGGTGCAGGCTATTTTAGATTTGGAAAGTGGGTTTGGGCTGGATAGCTCTTGGTCGGTCGTCTGGCGCGGACACGATGGACCGACATGGCCTCCTTCCGTGCTGTAAATTTCTATGATTCTATGATCTGGTAATGCGTAATGAGATAGGACTACTTAATGATCTCATAGTAAAGGATCCTCTAGGGTAGAGTGATCATAGCATGATAGAATTTCAAATTGTGGGTGAGAAACTTGGATCTCAAACTGGTGTCCTGAACTTAAATAAAGGCAATTACAAAGGTATGACGACAGCGTTGGCTAAAGTGGACAGGGAAATAGATTGAAGGGTAGGATGGCAGATAAGCAGTGGCAGACATTTAAGGAGAAATTTCATAACTCTCAGCAAAGATATATTCCAGTGAGAAGGAAAGACTCTAAGAGAAGGATGAACCATCCCTGGCTAACTAAGGAAGTTAAGGATGGTATCAAATTGAAAACAAAGGCATACAATGTTGTGAAGATTAGTGGTAGGCCAGAGGATTGGGAATTTTTAGAAACCAGCAAAGGACAACTAAAAAAAATAAAGAGAGAGACGATAGATTATGGGAGTAAACTAGCAAAAAATATGTTTTGATAAGATCACCTGAACTCCAATGAGTAGAGGCCCAACCTACTCAACCTTTCCTCATAAGTCAACCCCCTCATCCCTGGAATTAACCTAGTGAACCTTCTCTGAACTGCCTCCAAAGCAAGTATATCCTTTTGTGAATATGGAAAACAAAACTGCACGCAGTATTCCAGGTGTGGCCTCACCAATACCTTATATAGCTGTAGTAAGACTTCACTGCTTTTATACTCCATCCCCTTTGCAATAAAGGCCAAGATTCCATTGGCCTTCCTGATCACTTGCTGTACGTGTATACTACCCTTTTCTGTTTCATGCACAAGTACCCCCAGGTCCCACTGTACTGCGGCACTTTGCAATCTTTCTCTATTTAAATAATAACTTGCTCTTTGATTTTTTTCTGCCAAAGTGCATGACCTCACACTTTCCAACATTATACTCCATCTGCCAAATTTTTGCCCACTCACTTAGCCTGTCTATGTCCTTTTGCAGATTTTTTGTGTCCTCCTCACACATTGCTTTTCCTCCCATCTTTGTATCGTCAGCAAACTTGGCTACATTACACTCGGTCCCTTCTTCCAAGTCGTTAATATAGATTGTAAATAGTTGGGGTCCCAGCACTGATCCCTGCGGCACCCCATTAGTTACTGATTGCCAACCCGAGAATGAACCATTTATCCTGACTCTCTGTTAGTTAGCCAATCCTCTATCCATGCTACTATATTACCCCCAACCTCGTGAACTTTTATATTGTGCAGTAGCCTTTTATATAATCATCATCATAGGCAGTCCCTTTGAATCGAGGAAGACTTGCTTCCACTCCAAAAGTGAGTTCTCAGGTGACTGAACAGTCCAATACGGGAATTACAGTCTCTGTCACAGGTGGGGCAGACACTCGTTGAGGGAAAGGGAGAGCGGGACAGATTTGCCGCACACTCTTTCCGCTGCCTGCGCTTGGTTTCTGCATGCTGTCAGCGATGAGACTCGAGGTGCTCAGCGCCCTCCCAGATGCACTTCCTCCACTTAGGGCGGTCTTTGGCCAGGGACTCCCAGATGTTGGTGGGGTTGTTGTACTTTATCAAGGAGGCTTTGAGGGTGTCCTTGAAATGTTTCCTCTGCCCACCTTTGGCTCGTTTGCCGTGAAGGAGTTCCAAGTAGAGCGCTTGCTTTGGGAGTCTTGTGTCAGGCATGTGGACAATATGACCTGTCAGTGCTTCGATGCTGGCACCTTTTATGTGGCACCTTATCAAATGCCTTCTGGAAGTCCAAATACACCACATCCACTGGTTCCCCTTTATCCACCCTGTTCATTACATCCTCAAAGAACTCCAGCAAATTTGTCAAACATGACTTCCCTTTCATAAATCCATGCTGACTCTGTCTGACCAAATTTTGCTTTTCCAAATGTCCTGCTACTCCTTCTTTAATAATGGACTCCAGCATTTACCCAACCACAGATGCTAGGCTAACTGGTCTATAGTTTTCTGCTTTCTGTCTGCCTCCTTTTTTAAATAGGAAGGAAAGCAAATTGTGAGGAGGAGACAAAGAATCTGCAAAGTGATATAGACAGGCTCAGTGAGTGGGCAAAAAATTGACAGATGGAGTAAAATGTGAGAAAATGTGAGGTTATCCACTTTGGTAGGATGAATAAAAAAGCAAATTATTATTTCTTCTTAGGCAGTCCTTTGGAGTCGAGGATAACTTGTAAAAATATTTAAATGTGCAACCCCTTATTCTGAATCTATGCCCCCTAGTTTTACTTTCCCTAACGAGGGGAAACATTAAATGGGGAGGGATTACAAAGTGTTGCAGTACAGAGAGACCTGGGGGCCCTTGTGCATGAAACACAAAGTTAGTATGCAGGTACAGCAAGTGATCAGGAAGGCAAATGGAATGTTGGCCTTTATTGCAAGGGGGATAGAGTATAAAAGCAGAGTTTTGGTCTCCTTATTTAAGGAGGGATAGACTTTCATTGTAAACAGTTGAGAAGGTTCACGAAGTTGATTCCTGAGATGAAGGGGTTGACTTACGAAGAAAGGTTGAGCAGGTTAGGCCTATGATCATTGGAGTTTAGAAGAATGAGAGGTGATCTTATTGAAACATATAAGATTCTGAGGGGGCTTGACAGGGTGGATACAGAGAGGATGTTTCCCCTCGTGGGGGAATCTAGAACTAGGGGGCATAGTTTCAGAATAAAGAGTCGCCCATTTAAAACAGGAATGAGGAGGAATTTCTTTTCTGAAGGTTGTAAATCTGTGGAATTCTCTACCCCAGAGAGCTGTGGAGGCTGGGTCATTGAATATATTTAAGGCAGAGTTAGACAGATTTTTGAACAATAAGGGAGTAAAGGGTTATGGGGAGCAGGCAGGGAAGTGGAGCTGAGTCCATGATCAGATCAGCCATGATCTCATTGAATGGCGGAGCAGGCTCGAGGGGCCAAACGGCCTACCCCTGCTCCTATTTCTTATGTTCTTATGAAAGTTACAACTGAATCTGCTCCCACCGCCCTTTCAGGCAGCGCGTTCCCGATCACAACAACTCGCTGCGTAAAAATATTCTCATCTCCTCATCTGTCGAAGGTCTCAATCTGTCGGAGCATTATTAACCTGAGCTTGTGTCTGCTGGGTCAGGTGGATGTTGAAAATCCCACGACACTATTGTAAGAGTTTGCTGCATGCAAACTTTCTGCCGCCTTTCCTACATTACAACAGTGACTACATGTCAAACTGTGATAGGCTGGAAAGCATTTTGGGATGTCCTGAGGTTGTGCAAGGTGCTTTCATGCATTTAACTGATATAAGCAGCCACAGGTACTGCCGTTGGTGACCTTCCTGTACCAGGGCATTGAGCGAGCAGATGGTGCAGTGAGCAGCCTGCCCTCTGTGATATCTCCACACCATCTCTCGCTCTGTTTAGGAAAGGATATATTCCAACCTTAGCTGTATAGATTTGTTTCACAGCCGCCTCTCTTCGCACAGTTCAGTGTGTGATGTGTAATTCTCATCCACCTTTCCACAATACAGGAAAGTCCTCGGCTGATTTTCCCAGACCCAACTTCGGATTTTCTCTGCTCTCATCTTCTCTTTTCCTCCTGAGCCTGGGGAGGGCCCGGGTTCCACGGACACCGACTGCCCCCCGGCATCCCGTCTCCATGCTCCGTGTGTGACTCCGGGCATGATGGCTCCACTCAAACTCAACCTGTCTGCTGGGATACCGATGGAACTGGCTCACATCCCCCACATTATACACCCAGCCCCAGACATTAAACGGGGTTTGACCTGGTCCCATGAGCGGGAGTCCCCGGAGAGGGTGCGGGGGGCCCTCGATAAGGAGCTGGGGGCCCTGGATAGGGAGCTGGGGGCCCTGGATAGGGAGCTGGGGGCCCTGGATGGGGAGCTGGGGACCCTCGATAAGGAGCTTGGGGCCCTGGATAGAGAGCGGGGTGCCCTGGATAGAGAGCGGGGTGCCCTGGATAGAGAGCGGGGTGGCCCTGGATAGAGAGCAGGGGGCCCTGGATAGAGAGCTGGGGGGCCCCGGATAGAGAGCTGGGGGGCCCCGGATAGAGAGCTGGGGGGCCCCGGATAGAGAGCTGGAGGGCCCCGGATAGAGAGCTGGAGTGCCCTGGATAGAGAGCGGGGGGGGCCCTGGATAGAGAGCTGGAGGGCCCCGGATAGAGAGCTGGAGTGCCCTGGATAGAGAGCGGGGGGGCCCTGGATAGAGAGCTGGGGGGGCCCTGGATAGAGAGCTGGGGGGCCCCGGATAGAGTGCTGGAGTGCCCTGGATAGAGAGCGGGGGGGCCCTGGATAGAGAGCAGGGGGCCCTGGATAGAGAGCTGGGGGGGCCCTGGATAGAGAGCTGGGGGGCCCCGGATAGAGAGCTGGGGGGCCCCGGATAGAGAGCTGGAGGGCCCCGGATAGAGAGCTGGAGTGCCCTGGATAGAGAGCGGGGGGGCCCTGGATAGAGAGCAGGGGGCCCTGGATAGAGAGCTGGGGGGGCCCTGGATAGAGAGCTGGGGGGCCCCGGATAGAGAGCTGGGGGGCCCCGGATAGAGAGCTGGGGGGCCCCGGATAGAGAGCTGGGGGGCCCCGGATAGAGAGCTGGGGGGCCCCGGATAGAGAGCTGGGGGGCCCCGGATAGAGAGCTGGGGGGCCCCGGATAGAGAGCTGGAGGGCCCCGGATAGAGAGCTGGAGTGCCCTGGATAGAGAGCGGGGGGGCCCTGGATAGAGAGCAGGGGGCCCTGGATAGAGAGCTGGGGGGCCCCGGATAGAGAGCTGGGGGGCCCCGGATAGAGAGCTGGAGGGCCCCGGATAGAGAGCTGGGGGGGCCCCGGATAGAGAGTGGGGGGGCCCCGGATAGAGAGCGGGGTGCCCTGGATAGAGAGCGGGGGGCCCTGGATAGAGAGCGGGGGCCCTGGATAGAGAGCGGGGGGCCCCGGATAGAGAGCTGGGGGGGCCCCGGATAGAGAGCGGGGGGGCCCCCGGATAGAGAGCGGGGGGCCCCCGGATAGAGAGCGGGGGGCCCCCGGATAGAGAGCTGGGGGGCCCCGGATAGAGAGCTGGGAGGCCCCGGATAGAGAGCTGGGGGGCCCCGGATAGAGATTTGGGGGGCCCCGGATAGAGAGCTAGGTGCCCCCGGATAGGGAGCGGGGCCTGGATAGAGAGCAGGGGGGGGGGGGGGGCCTGGATAGGGAGCAGGAGCAGGGGTCCCTGGCTGTTATTCTTTCCCCAGTGCAGGAACCTGTCAATGATCTAGCTCTCTAGCACCATCCTGTGGGAACGAGGTAACTCAGCCCAGAGGCAGGAGCTGCCGGGCTGTGTACACTGGGTGTCCATGTATCGACTCTCAGCAGAATGGCGAGGTGCAGAATTGCTGAAACACATTCGCTCCTTGCCAATAGAGTTGTTATTTTTATTGTAAAAAGATGGAGTTGACAGCTCATTAAGTAGCCGGGGCAATTTCACAGTATGGTGTGGACACGTAATTGGAACAAGGGAAAGAAATAATGAGTTAATCTGAGGCTTTCGAGGCTCAGGCGTGACTGGAGCAGGGTGGCCCTCCCATCCCGGAGGGCTTAGGCCGGGGCCAGCGACACTTCCCTCTCGGGAATTCGGCTCCCCATCTGTCATTAACAGCCAGCATTCTCTGTCGCTCCAACATCATTATTCCACAAATGCTCTTCAACTCAACGCTCCGAACAGGAGCTGCTTGCTCTTGTAGGGAAATGTTCTGATCATTAACAACGGATGGTAATGAGGCTAACCAAATTAGCCTGAATAATGACTCTGACCTTTGCAGAAATGTAACGCTCCCTCCAGTAAACACCATAAATAATATTGTTGTGACTCACCCGCTCAGAACACCAATTTCCGCAGCTTACACATGACAAGACTTTTAAAAAGAGTTTACCAGCGTTTAGACACTTCTCAGCAATGCACTGAACTAAAATACAAGCCTTGGTTGGAACTGATGTTCCCAGTGTCAGCCCCGACAGCAATAAGCAGCATCACTGAATGTCACAGAGTTGCTCAAATCAAAGATCCTGTTCCATATCAATGGATGCAGACTGCCTCTGATCACAGTACACCACACATCAGGACAATATTTACACTCATTGCCTGCCTCAGGGAAACTTCGTGGAACCCGCACCCCAGTGAGAGTCACTGTGTGTGGGACCCATACCCCAGTGAGAGTCAGTGTGTGGGACCCATACCCCAGTGAGAGTCAGTGTGTGGGACCCGTACCCCAGTGAGAGTCAGTGTGTGTGGGACCCGTACCCCAGTGAGAGTCAGTGTGTGTGGGACCCGTACCCAGTGAGAGTCGGTGTGTGTGGGACCCGTACCCCAGTGAGAGTCAGTGTGTGGGACCCGTACCCCAGTGAGAGTCAGTGTGTATGTGACCCGTACCCCAGTGAGAGTCAGTGTGTGGGACCCGTACCCCAGTGAGAGTCAGTGTGTGTGGGACCCGTACCCCAGTGAGAGTCAGTGTGTGTGTGACCTGTACCCCAGTGAGAGTCAGTGTGTGTGGGACGCGTACCCCAGTGCGAGTCAGTGTGTGTGGGACCCGTACCTCAGTGAGAGTCAGTGTGTGTGGGACCCGTACCCCAGTGAGAATCGGTGTGTGTGGGACCCGTACCCCAGTGAGAGTCAGTATGTGTGGGACCCGTACCCCAGTGAGAGTCAGTGTGTGTGGGACCCGTACCCCAGTGAGAGTCATTGTGTGTGAGACCTGTACCCCAGTGAGAGTCAGTGTGTGCGGGACTGTACCCCAGTGAGAGTCAGTGTGTGTGGGACTGTACCCCAGTGAGAGTCGGTGTGTGTGGGACCCGTACCCCAGTGAGAGTCGGTGTGTGTGGGACCCGTACCCCAGTGAGAGTCAGTGTATGTGGGACCCGTACCCAAGTGCGAGTCAGTGTGTGTGGGACCCGTACCCCAGTGCGAGTCAGTGTGTGTGGGACCCGTACCCCAGTGAGAGTCAGTGTGTGTGGGACCCGTACCCCTGTGAGAGTCAGTGTGTGTGGGACCCGTACCCCAGTGAGAGTCAGTGTGTATGGGACCCGTACCCCAGTGAGAGTCAGTGTGTGTGGGACCCATACCCCAGTGAGAGTCAGTGTGTGTGGGACCCATACCCCAGTGAGAGTCAGTGTGTGTGGGACCCGTACCCCAGTGAGAGTCAGTGTGTGTGGGACCCGTACCCCAGTGAGAGTCAGTGTGTGTGGGACTGTACCCCAGCGAGAGTCAGTGTGTGTGGGACCCGTACCCCAGTGAGAGCCAGTGTGTGTGGGACTGTACCCCAGTGAGAGTCTGTGTGTGGGCAATATCACTTTTCACTTCCATTGAGTTCAGTGTAGAGGAAGCTATGTAAAATGTCCCAATGTGTGTGTTCATACATTGCTTCTTACTTCTACACCTTCCTGAACGCAATCCCTTTAGGACGGATGGGGTTGATGAGTTGGCTTGGCATCCAGCCTGAGCGAAGCAAACGTGATTGATTCAATAATAAAAAGCATATTCATTTGTGTTTGTGCAGTGAGGATTTATAGGAAAATCGATAGCTTGTTGGATGCAGCAGTGGGAGTGGAATACACACTGGAATCAGCGATTTAGGTGTCCTTGTACAGGAAACACAGAGAGTTAGCATGCCAGTACAGTCATCAATAAGGAATGCAAATGGCACGTTGGCCTTTATTACAAGGGGGTTGGAGTGCAATAGTACAATTGTACAGGGCCTTGGTGAGACCCTGGAGTGCTGTGCACAGTTTGGGTCTCCTTATCTGACAAAGGACATATTTGCCTTGGAGACGGTGCAACAAAGGCTCATTCAGTTGATCCCTGGGATTAGAGGGTTGTCCTATGAGGAGAGATTGAGTAGATTGGGCCGATACTCTCTGAAGTTGAGAAGAATGAGAGGTGATCTCATTGAAACATACAAGGTTTTGCAGGGGCTTGACAGGGTAGATGCAGGGAGGATGTTTTCCCCTGGCTGGGGAGTCTAGAACCAGGGGGCACAGTCTCAGGATAAGGGGTCAGCCATTTCGGACTCAGATGAGGAGGAATTTCTTCACTCAGAGGGTGGTGAACCTTTGGAATTCTCTGCCCCCAGAGGACTGTGGAGGCTCAGTCACTGAGTATATTCAAGACAGAGATCGCTAGATCTTTGGACTCCAGAGGAATCAAGGAATGTGGGGTTAGGGCAGGAAAGTGGAGTTGGATTTAAAGATCAGCCGTGATTTTATTGAATGGTGAAGCAGGCTCTTGTCTTATATTCACCCCAAACACTGGCTCACATTATGGAGGGACTGAGGGACAGCACATCGTGAATCAAAGACTTGTATTTCTACAGCTCCTTTCACTACCTCAGCTGCTCCCAAAGTGCTCTACAGCCAATGAAGTACTTTTTAAATGTAGTTATTGTTGCAATGTAGGAATCGTGGCGGCCAATTTGCGCACAGCAAGCTCCCACAGACAGCAATGTGATAATGAGCAGATAATTTCGTGGTTGAGGGATAAATATTGGGCCCAGGACACTGGGAATAACTCCCCTGCTCTTCTTCAAAATAGTGCCAGGGCATCTTTTACGTCCACCCGAGAGGCCTTGGTTTAACGTCTCATCTGAAAGACGGCACCTCCGACAGTGCAGCGCACCCTCAGCACTGCAGTAGGAGTGTCAGCCTGGATTATGTGCTCAAGTCCCGGGTGTGGGATTTGGACCCACAACCTCCTGTTTTGAGGTGAGAGTGCGACCCACAATGCCACAGCTGACACCTAATGCCACCCGAAAGTACCACTAATACTCTAAGCTGACTCGTCCCCTTAACACCCATCATGAGAAATAAAATACAGCAAACATCCAGCTAAATGAGACCCTGAGATGTGGGACCCATTGGCCAGCAATTCAGGTGGGTCCCTTCATCAGAATGTGGGCTCCAGGTCCCCAGACTATTCCCGTGCTGACTGACTTCCTGCGCAATTCCTTCAAGTTAAATGTTCACCGGTACACAATCCCTTCACCTGGGCATCCGGCAGTGACTCTAGCCAGGCTGCTCGGGGCAGAGTCTCACACCCGTTCCCAGGGAGCTGGTGTTACAGCTCAAAAGTAAAGCTCCCTCCACGCTGGGAGAGAGCTTTACTCTGTATCTAACCCGTGCTGTACCTGCCCTGGGAGTGTTTGATGGGACAGTGTAGAGGGAGCTTTACTCTGTATCTAACCCGTGCTGTACCTGCCCTGGGAGTGTTTGATGGGACAGTGTAGAGGGAGCTTTACTCTGTATCTAACCCGTGCTGTACCTGCCCTGGGAGTGTTGATAGGACAGTGTCGAGGGAGCTTTACTCTGTATCTAACCTGTGTTGTACCAGCCCTGGGAGTGTTTGATGGGACAGTGTTGAGGAAGCTTTACTCTGTATCTAACCCTGTGCTGTACCTGCCCGAGGAGTGTTTGATGGGACAGTGTAGAGGGAGTTTTACTCTATATCTAACCCCGTGCTGTACCTGCCCTGGATGTGTTTGATGGGACAGTATACCATAGAACCATAGAAATTGACAGCACTGAAGGAAACCATTCGGCCCATCGTGTATGTGCCAGCCAACAAAGAGCTATCCAACCTAATCCCACTTTCCAGTTCTTCGTCCATATTCTTGTAGGTTACAGCATGTCAAGTACTTTTTAAATGTGATGAGGGTTTCTGCCTCTACTATCCTTTCAGGCAGTGAGTTCCAGACCCCCACCACCCTCTGGGTGACAAAAATTATCCTCATCACCCCTCTAAACCTCCCCCTAATTACTTTAAATCGATACCCCCTGGTTGTTGATCCCTCTGCCAAGAGAAACAGGCCCTTCCTATCCACTCTATCTAGGCCACTCATAATTTTAAACACCTCAATCAGGTCTCCATTCAGCCTCCTCTGTTCCAAAGAAAACAAACCCAGTCTATCCAATCTGTCCTCATAACGAAAATTCTCCTCTACAGGCAACATAATCGCAAATCTCCTCTGTACCCTCGCTACTGCAATCACATCTTTCCTGTAATGTGGTGACTAGAACTGCATGCAGTACTCCAGCTGTGGCCTAACTAGTGTTTTATACAATTCAAGTATAACCCCCTGCTCTTGTATTCTATGCCTTGGCTAATAAAGGCAAGTATTCCATATGCCTTCTTAATCTACCTGGCCTGCTACCTTTAGGGATCTGTGGACCTGCACTCCAAGGTCCCTTTGTTCCTCTACACTTCTCAGTGCCCTGCCATTTATTGTGTATTCCCTTGCCTTGTTAGCCCTCCCCAAATGCATTACCTCACACTTCTCTGGATTGAATTCCATTTGCCACTGCTCTGCCCACCTGACCAGACCATTGATGTAGCCAGAGAGGATTGGAAAATGATGGTCAGAGCCTCTGCTATTTCCTCTCTTGCTTCTCTTTTCATCCGAGCCTGGGGATTTTTCTACTTTCAAAGATGCTAAACCGCTTAATACTTCCTCTCTCACTATATTTATATCATCTAATATTTCACACTCCTCCTCCCTGATAGCAGTGTCTGCATCAGCCCTCTCGTTTGTGAAAACAGACGCAAAGTATTCATTAAGAACCATACCCACATCTTCTGCCTCCACACACACATTACCCTCATGGTCTTTAATAGGCCCTACCCTTTTTTTAGTTACCCTCTTCCTCTTAACGTATTTATAAAACATCTTTGGGTTTCCCTTGCCCATATTTTTTCATGCCCTCTCTTTGCTTTCCAAATGTCCTTTTTAATTTCACCCTGCACTTTCTGTACTCTGAGAGTTTCTGCAGTGTTAAGCCCTCGGTATCTGTCATAAGCCTCTGTTTTTTTTTTTCGGTTATCCATCCCTGTATGTCCCTTGACATCCAGGGGGCTCTGGATTTGTTAGTCCCACCCTTTTTCTTTAAGGAAACATATTTGCTCTGAACCCTCCGGATCTCTTCCTTGAATGCCTCCCACTGCTCTGACACTGATTTACCATCAAGTAGCTGTTTCCAGTCCACCTTGGCTAAATCCCATCTCAGCTCAGCAAAATTGGCTTTCCCCGAATTGAGAACTTTTATTCCTGGTCTATATTTGTCCTTTTCTATAACTACCCTAAATCTAACTGAATTATGATCACTAGCACCAAAATGTGATTCTATAGTTAGAACACTACATTTGACGACGAGAAACGGGAATCAACGATCCACGAGGATGGCCAGGACTGGGACGATTTCGTTGAGAGGCTCCAGCAGAGCTTTGTCACGAAGGACTGGCTGGGAGAGGAAGCGGCTGGCATCTACTGACCCTGCGTGGGACCTCCCTTTATATACCTGGATGACCAGATGAGGAGTGTCTCCCACAAGTTCACCCCCTGTGGTCAAGGTGTGCATTTCTCAGGTATGTACAGTGTACAGTGTTGTGACATACAGGTTACAGTTATGTGAAGGTTACAAAGATGACATCACCTCCCAGGACATGCTCCGTGTGCAGGCGCCCAATCCCCAGTCAGGACACATTTCTTTATCACGGATAAGAGGGGATCTCTGTTGGTCCAGATTTTGATCTGGCGAGCTGTGATGGGGGAGCCTGCGGTGTCGAAAGCCTCAACGGCCATGACCATCTCCGCGCTTTGTTCTGACGCCCCCTCAGTGGTCGCCAGTGGGAGCCTGCTGAGCGCGTCAGCGCAATTTTCGGTGCCTGGCCGGTTCCGTATGGTGTAGTCATACGCAGCCAGCGTGAGGGCCAACCGCTGCATGCGAGCTGACGCATTGGCATTGACAGCCTTGCTGTCAGACAACAGGGATGTTAACGGTTTGTAGTCCGTTTCTAACTCGAACCTTCTGCTGAAAAGATACTGGTGCATCTTTTTCACCCCATAGACACAGGCGAGTGCTTCCTTTTCAACCATCCCATATCCCTGTTCTGCCTGGGAGAGCGACCTGGAGGCATAAGCCACAGGTTGGAGTTGGCCCTCATCATTACTCTGCTGCAAGACGCACCCAACCCCATAGGATGATGCATCACATGTTAAAACCAGTTGTACAAGGTCAACAGCTTGTTAGAATAAAGCAGATTCCGCGTCCGATTGAAAGCCCGTTCTTGACAGTTCCCCCAAAACCATTCGCAACCCTTACGCAGGAGCACGTGCAGCGGCTCCAACAATGTGCTTGAGTTCAGCAGAAAGTTCCCGAAGTAGTTCAATAGTCCCAGAAATGACCGAAACTCCGATGTGTTGCCGGGCCTGGGCGCACGACGGATCGCCTCCATTTTGGATTTGGTAGGCCGGATCCCGTCTGCGGCAACCCTCCTGCCCAAAAACTCGACCTCTGGGGCCAAAAGCACACATTTGGACTTCTTTAGTCGCAGGCCTACCTGGTCCAATCGGCGTAGCACATCCTCCAGGTTGTGGGGGTGTTCCTTGGTGTCTCGACCGTGATTAGGATGTCATCTTGGAATACGATTGTTCCAGGGATGGATTTAAGCAAGCTTTCCATGTTCCTCTGGAAGATAGCGGCCACTGAACAAATGCCAAACGGACACCTGTTGTAAACGAATAGCCCCTTGTGCGTAGTGATGGTGGTCAGAAGCTTGGATTCTTCAACCAGTTCCTGAGTCATGTCGGCTGAAGTGAGGGCCAATTTGGTGAACAGCTTGCCACCTGCCAGTGTGGCAAAAAGATCCTCCGCTCTCGGAAGCGGGTATTGGTCCTGTAGTGACACTCGGTTGATGGTGGCCTTGTAGTAGCCACAAATCCTGACTGAGCCATCCGCTTTAGGGACAGGAACGATGGGGCTTGCCCAGTCACTGAATTCAACAGGCGAAATTATGCCCTCTCTTAGCAGCCTGTCCAACTCACTCTCAATTCTCTCACGCATCACATACGGCACGGCTCTGGCTTTGTGGTGCATTGGTCTGGCGTCCGGGGTGATGCGTATCACTATTTTGGTGCCCTTAAAAGTCCTGACACCGAGTTGAAAAAGTGACTCAAATTTCTGTAGGACCTGTGAGCACGAACTTCGCTCCACAGATGAAATGGCGTGCACATTCCCCCCATTTTCAGTTCATCTCGGCTAACCAGCTCCTCCCCACGAGCGCAGGACCATTCCCCGGGACAATCCAGAGTGGCAGCCGGTTCTCCGATCCATTGTGTGTGACCACCAAGTTTGCACTGCCTATACTGGGATGATCTCTCTGGTGTACGTACGTAACTGCGTGTCATTGTGTTCCAGTTTGGGCCTGTTAGCTTTGAGTGGCCATAGTTTTTCAAATTGTTGTGCACTCATAAGTGACTGGCTGGCTCCTGTGTCCAGCTCCATGCGTACCGGGATGCCATTTAATAGGACTTCCATCATCATAGCTGTGGATGTCTGCCACATGAACCCGCTGGACTTCAGCGTCCATAGCTTTGCCCCAAGCATCAACCTGCCTTGCAGATCCCTCGTCTGGTTCCTCTGCCTCGTAAACTAGCCTCGCTATGGGCTTCCTGCACATTCTGGCCAAATGTCCACTGAAGTTACAGTTTCAACAGATAAATTGTTGAAACCTACAGGTTTTCACAGCATGTCTGCCACCGCACCTCCAGCATGAGCTGAGATTGTTGTGAACAAAGGAACTGTTACCAGGCATTCCTCTCTGATTGTCTCTTTGATTACTCCTGAACACTCTGTTGCTGAGTGTCAATGGTCCCATCCCGGGACGCATTGTCCCTTGTGATAGAGTGAATTGCCGATCCCCCTGCCATTGTCTCTGTTGCTGGCCCACCCTAGAGCCTGTTGCTGCCTGGGCAGTGTCGAATTGCCCTTGCCTGCCTGCGGGGTTCTGTGTCTCGTTTACAATGTTAACTCCCTGGTCCATCGCCACGTTGGAACCAGGGCTGCACGCGTAAATTATCTTGGTCTCCTCTTCTCCTGCCATGAAGGTCTAAGCTATCAGCGTTGCCCTTTCTAAAGTTAAGTCCTTGGTCGCAATAAGCTTCCTGAAAATCCCAGCATGACCAATGCCCTCAATGAAGAAATCCCTTAACATCTCCCCCTGCAGGCGTCTGTGAACTTACAGAGGCTGGCCAAACGCCGAAGGTCCGCAACGAAGTCCGATATGCTTTGTCCCTCCCGACGCCGGTGTGTGTAAAGCCAGTGCCGAGCCATGTGTATACTGCTCGCCGGTTTGAGATGCTCACCGATCAGTTTGCTGAGCCCTTCAAAGGACTTGTCCGCCGGCTTTTCGGGTGCGAGCAGGTCTTTCATCAGCGCATACGTCTTGGATCCACAGCTGGTCGCGGGAGTCCCGCCCGCAGAACTACTCATGAAACGCACGCTTAAAACGCGGCTGTCCCTCATTCACCCAGACCTGTCAGACATTGTTGAGGGCAAGCGCCAGTCCCAAATCGAGTGCCATGATCGCAACTCAGTGGGGAGATGCACAGAAATTGATGACCCTGTATTTGTTCTCAATCATGTTTTGGGACCCAAGTGGCTTGAGGGTACTGTAATTGGCAAAGAGGGGAATAGTGTCATAGTGGTCAGACTTAACAATGGACAGAAATGCCGCAAACATCTGGACCAAGTAAAGAAAAGGTTCAGCATGGACACTGAGGAACCTGAGGAAGATCATGAGATGTTGCCCACACCACTGCCAGTGAACGAGCAACAAGAACATTCAGCAGCATGCACAGTCCCTGCGGCCAACCCGGACAGGCCGGAATCACCTCAGACGCTAGAGATGCATGCCAAGGCCCAACCACCAGAGCCCCAACTGCGGTTCTCCACGAGAGAGTGTCGACCTCCTGAAAGACTCAATCTTTGACCCAAAGACGTTGGGGGAGGTGATGTCATGTTTGTAACCTTCGCATAACTGTAATCCATATGTAACAACACTGTACACTGTATATACACCTGAGTAATGCACACCTTGACCACAGGGGGTGAACTTGTGGGAGACACTCCTCACCTGGTCATCCAGGTATATAAAGGGAGGTCCCACGCAGGGTCAGCACTTCTTGGTCCTGGGAATAAAGATTCGGGTCACGTAGTGACCTTGTCTGCAGTACATGCCTCATGTGATTCTACAGTAAGGTGTAAGGACACTACACAGACCCTGGGCTCAGGCCTCGCACAGTGACAGACCCTGGGCTCAGGCCTCACACAGTGACAGACCCTGGGATCCCCTCACACAGTGACAGACCCTGGGCTCAGGCCTCGCACAGTGACAGACCCTGGGCTCAGGCCTCGCACAGTGACAGACCCTGGGCTCCCCTCACAGTGACAGACCCTGGGCTCAGGCCTCACACAGTGACAGACCCTGGGCTCAGGCCTCGCACAGTGACAGACCCTGGGCTCAGGCCCCGCACAGTGACAGACCCTGGGCTCAGGCCTCGCACAGTGACAGACCCTGGGCTCAGGCCTCACACAGTGACAGACCCTGGGCTCAGGCCTCACACAGTGACAGACCTGGGCTCCCCTCACACAGTGACAGACCCTGGGCTCAGGCCTCACACAGTGACAGACCCTGTCTCAGGCCTCACACAGTGACAGACCCTGGGCTCAGGCCTCACACAGTGACAGACCCTGGGCTCCCCTCACACAGTGACAGACCCTGGGCTCCCCTCACACAGTGACAGACCCTGGGCTCAGGCCTCACACAGTGACAGACCCTGGGCTCAGACCTCGCACAGTGACAGACCCTGGGCTCAGGCCTCACACAGTGACAGACCTGGGCTCCCCTCACACAGTGACAGACCCTGGGCTCAGGCCTCACACAGTGACAGACCCCGGGCTCAGGCCTCACACAGTGACAGACCCTGGGCTCAGGCCTCGCACAGTGACAGACCCTGGGCTCAGGCCTCGCACAGTGACAGACCCTGGGCTCAGGCCTCACACAGTGACAGACCCTGGGCTCCCCTCACACAGTGACAGACCCTGGGCTCCCCTCACACAGTGACAGACCCTATGCTCAGGCCTCACACAGTGACAGACCCTGGGCTCAGGCCTCACACAGTGACAGACCCTGGGCTCCCCTCACACAGTGACAGACCTTGGGCTCAGGCCTCACACAGTGACAGACCCTGGGCTCAGGCCTCACACAGTGACAGACCCTGGGCTCAGGCCTCACACAGTGACAGACCCTGGGCTCAGGCCTCACACAGTGACAGACCCTGGGCTCAGGCCTCACACAGTGACAGACCCTGGGCTCAGGCCTCACACAGTGACAGACCCTGGGCACTCTGCAGACACCATTTTGCATAGCGCTAGTCCGGAAGCAAGTTCCTGCTGTCGTTTGCAACGCAGTTCAACAAGTATCATCTTATTGATTGGCTACTCCATCAGGCCTGCTCCTGGCCGACTGAGAGAGCTCACTATCCATCTCGCTCAGTGACCACAGTCAGAGAAAGGCTTTAATGGCCAGTGTGTCCCCCCCGCCCACCCCCCCCCGACCCCACTCTGTCCCCTGTTTCAGGTTCGGCTTTAGAGGGGTCCCGGTGAGTGTGTGTGTGGAATGGGGCAGTCACAGTGGGAAAACTGGACCTGGATTGTCCGGGTGCTGAGGGGTATCCCACATATTTACAGTGTATTGATCAAGTCGCTGTGTATCCATCCGACCCTTCAGCCCAGTACTGAAAGATGCTTTAACACTGTGATGAGGGAGCGATGGGTTCATGTTTTTGGAGGGGATCACTGTTCATGAGGGAGCGACGTCCAGATACATCAGAGTTTGGAGAGACTAGAGAAGCTCGGGTGGTTCAGAGAAGGTAAAGAGAAGATTTGATAGAGGTGTCAAAATCGGGAGGGGTTTTTCTGGAGTAAATAAGGAGAAACCGTTTGCAGTGGCCCGAGGGTCAGTCACCAGAGG
This sequence comes from Pristiophorus japonicus, assembly GCF_044704955.1. NCBI lineage: Eukaryota > Metazoa > Chordata > Chondrichthyes > Pristiophoridae > Pristiophorus > Pristiophorus japonicus. Next base: position 23,409,661 of record NC_091987.1, on the reverse strand, counting down.
ACACAGATTGCAGATAAATGACAAAAACACAGAGGGGGAAATGATTACACAGGATTAAACAGAATATACGGCGGAGAGTCAGGCCATTCGGCCCAACCAGTCCGTGCCGGCATTTATGCTCCACTCGAGCCTCCTCCCGTCTTTCCTCATCTAATTCTATCAGCATAACCCTCTATTCCCTTCTCCTCCATGTGCTTGTCCAGCTTCCCATTAAATGCATCGATACTATTCGCCTCCACCCCTCCCTGCAGCAGCGAGTTCCACATTCTCACCACTCTCTGGGTAAAGAAGTTTCTTCTGAATTCCCCATTGGATTTCTGGGTGACTATCTTATATTGATGGCCTCTAGTTATGCTCTTCCCCACAAGTGGAAACATTCTCTCTGTATACACTCTATCAAAACCTTTTATAATTTTAAACCCTAGTTCTTGGTTTGCTTTTTATGGCCTTGCTAACCTGTGCCGTTACTTTTAGTGATTTGTGTATTTGTATCCGAGATCCCTTTGTTCCTCTACCCCACCTAGACTCACACCCTCCTGTAATAAGTGACCTCCCTATTCTTCCTACCAAAATACAATACCTCACATTTATCTGTGTTGAACTTCATTTGCCGATTTCTGCCCATTCTGCAAGTTTATTAATGTCCCCTGTAATGTGTTGCAGTCCCCCTCAGTAGCGACTATCCCCCAATTTGGTGTTAGCCGCAAATTTAGAAATTGTGTTTTTGATTCCAAACTCTAAATGGTTAATATAAATTGTGACCAACAGTGGTCCCAGCACTGATCCTTGTGGAACACCACTACCCACCTTCTGCCACTGTGAATAGTTACCCTTTACCCCGACTCTCTGCTTTCTGTCTTGAAGCCAGCTAGCTATCCATTCTGCTACTTGTCCCTGACCCCGCATTCTCGGACCTTGTTCATCAGACCTTATCGAAGGCCTTTTGAAAATCTAGATAAATTACATCTACTGCATTACCCTTGTCTACTCTCTCTGTTACCCCTTCAAAACATTCACTGAGGTTGGTCAAGCAAGACTTTTCCTTTTGAAATCCATGCTGACGATTCATTATTATATTTTTGGTTTCTAGATGTTCCTCTATTCTTTCGTTTAGTCAGGATTCCATTATTTTTCCTACCATCGATGTTAAGCTGATTCCCTGGACATATTCAATATTCCTTCTTAAATATAGATATTAATTATCCGCCAGTCCTCTGGCAATACACCTTTTTCTAATGAATTATTAAATATGTGTAGTAATACCTCTGCTATCTCTTCCCTAGATTATTTTAAAATGCGTGGATGCAATCCATCCAGACCAGGGGTTTTATCCTCTTTGAATTTGATTAGTTCAGTTAATATAGCCTCTCTTTGTATTTTAAATGTACTTATCTCATTATTAATCTCATCATCCAATGTCATGTCCACATGTTCTATTTCCCTGGTAAATATTGAAACAAAATAATCATTGAATATTTCTGCCATCTCTCTATCATTACTTGTGGTATTATCCTGTCTATTCCTTAATGGCCCTATTCGCACCCTAACCTTCCCTCTTTTATTGATGTGTCTGTAAAATATTTTATTATTTTGTTTTATGTTCCTTGATCATTTAATTTCATAGTTCCCCTTTGCCGTCCTAATTGTTTTTTTGACTTCTCTCCTATTCCCTTTGTATTCTCCCTTATCATGCGCTCCCTTGCTGTCTCATCATCATAGGCAGTCCCTCAGAATTGAGGAAGACTTGCTTCCAATCTTAGCATGAGTTCTTAGGTGGCTGTACAGTCCAATACGGGAATTACAGTCTCTGTCACAGGTGGGACAGACAGTCGTTGAGGGAAAGGGTGGGTGGGGAGTCTGGTTTGCCGCACGCTCCTTCCGCTGCCTGCGCTTGATTTCTGCATGCTCTCGGCAACGAGACTCGAAGAGCTCAGCGCCCTCCCGAATGCACTTCCTCCACTTAGGGCGGTCTTTGGCCAGGGACTCCGAGGTGTCAGTGGGGATGTTGCACTTTATCAGGACGGCTTTGAGGGTGTCCTTGTAATGTTTACACTCCCCACCTTTGGCTCGTTTGCTGTGAGAGAGCTCCGAGTAGAGCGCTTGCTTTGGGAGTCTCGTATCTGGCATGCGAACTATGTGACCTGCCCAGTGGAACTGATCAAGTGTGGTCAGTGCTTCAATGTTGGGGATGTTGGCCTGGACAAGGACGTTAATGTCGGTGCATCTGTGCTCCCAGCGGATTTGTAGGATCTTGTGGAGACATCGATGGTGGTATTTCTCCAGCGACTTGAGGTGTCTACTGTACATGGTCCACTTCTCTGAGCCATACAGGAGGGTGGGTATTACCACAGCCCTGTAGACCATGAGCTTGGTGACAGTTTTGAAGGCCTGGTCTTCAAACACTTTTCTCCTCAGGCGGCCGAAGGCTGTGCTGGCACACTGGAGGCGGTGTTGAATCTCGTCGTCAATGCCTGCTCTTGTTGATAGGAGGTTCCTGAGATAGGGGAAGTGGTCCACGTTGTCCAGAGCCGCGCCGTGGATCTTAATGTCTGGGGGGCAGTGCTGTGCGACGAGGACAGGCTGGTGGAGGACCTTTGTCTTACTGATGTTTAGCGTAAGGCCCATGCTTTTGTATGCCTGCTGTCTATGTACTCAGTGTATGCCTCTTTCCTTCCCCTCAATTGTTCCCTTATGGCTTTATTCATCCATGGAGTCTCATTAGTGTTTAGTTTGATCTTACCTTTTAGCGGAATATGTTGTTCCTGCACTCTGTTGAACATCATTTTAAATGTTTCCCATTGCTGTTCTACATTGTTTTTTTTGCCAATATTGTTGCCCATTTTATTTTGCCAAGTTCTATTTTCAGCCCCTCAAAATCAGCTTTTCTCCAATCTGTTGCCCTGGTTTTCATCATACTTATGTCCTTCTCAGTTATATTATGGTCACTATTGCCCAGATGTTCCCCTACCTTTACTTCTCTGATCTTCTCTGGTTCATTCCCCATTACTGGATCCAATAGCAAATCCTTGTTGGGCTTTTTACATATTGGGTTAGAATGGAGTCCAGTACACATTGTAGCAACTCCATTCCCTTATCCCCTTTACCCACCTCTTCTGTCCACTTAATATCGGCGTAGTTGAAATCCCCCATGGTTATTATTCTATGTTTTTTACTTATTTCTGTAATTTGTCTGCATATATCTTCCTCCACCTCCCTTCCACTATTGGGTGTTCTGTAGACTACACCTCTTAGTGTGATTAATCCTTTATTATCTTTTATCTCTATCTATATGGATTGTATCTTTGTCTTGCAGATAGCTGCGTCACTTTTTCTACTGCCATTGTTATCCCTGATAAGTACAGCAGCTCCACCTCCCCTTTTCCCTCTCTATATTTTCTAAATATGTTGTCACGATCCGGAGCACGCTGCCTGAAAGGGCGGTGGGAGCAGATTCAAGAGTAACTTTCAAAAGAGAATTGGATAAATACTTGAAAATGAAAAAGACTGCAGGGCCATGTGGAAAGAGGGAGCTTTACTCGAACTTTTGCTATCTGGCCAGTGGTGACACCGATCTTTTATATTGGGTGAGGATTTTCTTGATGTACCAGAGGGAATGTACTAAGCAGAGGTTCCCAACTCTGACCTGTGCTGAGTTAGGTGATCGACAGTTAGTCTCAGTCCCCTGGGCTGGGGATGGCGGGCAAGAATCCGCCACGTGACGCTCACCCGTGAATAACCTGCTGCTGGAGCCGGGGAGCAGGGGGTCACCCAGCCCCCGTGAAGCCCGTACCCCAGGGTCAGTCCGGGACTTCAGGAGGAACAAAACGAGCAGAAACGGGGCAACGCCTATTGTGCAAATATTGAGACCAGTGAAGTTAACACATTAGCTTTCTGCTTCCTACCAACTGTGTTTGCATTTTTTAACGTACGTGTTTATTGCAAATGACGCCGTTTGTTCATGTTTAAATGTAAGAGTAAATACAGGGACCGAGGGTCAGAGAGAAGCCGACAGCTGTGCAGAGATTCACTGGCACACTCTCCCTACACGTTCAGCTCTGCACTGGGAGCCTGGGTCAGAGACAAGGCTGCAACAGATGGATAAATACTTGAAGAGGAAACACTTGCAGGGCTATGGGGAAAGATCGGGGGGAGTGGGACGAGATGGATTGCTCTACCAAAGTACTGGCACAGGCACGATGGGCTGAATGGCCTCCCTGTGTGCTGTATCAGTCCAGCACTGTGCTCCTGACTCTCAATCCCACTCTCCCTTTGAATACAGCTCAGTACTGGGAGTACAGGTCTGGGTGGAGCTGCACTGCAGCCTTGATTCTTGAACCCGAGCTGCTCGCCAGCATTGACAGGTGCCGGGGGCCTGTGACCGGCGAATTTACCCTTTAGTTTCAGCCGAGTTGGACTTCATGCTGTTGTGGTATTGGTAACCATGGACAGCAGGTCCCTTCCCACTCAGCAACCCTGTTCCCCCACCGTGCCTCAAGCTTCAGTACGACCATCCAGCGGGGGAGGGGGGGGGCGGCCTTGGCAGCACACAGCGAGAGCGGAGGGCCGTGTGCTGCACAGCTGGCAGTGCCAACGCCCTATCCACGCAGCGTGCTGCGCTGTCCATGCGTCAAAGGTTTGTATGTGTCCGGTGACAGCCTCCAGGATCCGTTTGCACAGACTCCTGCATGTAGCATTCACACGGTCGCACCGGAGGGACTGGAGTGCATCATCGCCCCCGGCAACCAAATTCTAATTTGATTAAAGCTTTTTCGTTAAATTGTTAATCTAGTGCCCTTGTCAAAGGGGGCATTTGATTTAAGTATCAACAAAACAGTTGTAGCATTCACACCCTCGCTCCCAAGGCCGCTCTGTGTCTCCGGCACCTCGCTCCGCCCGTCCCGCCCTGCCCGTCTGCTCCTGGCCGGTTGGTGACGGAGGGTGGTTCGGGCCCTCGCACAACAGGCTGCCCCCTCCCTCTCCCCCCAGTATTGGGTTGCCAACTCTGATTGGACAGGTTCCTGGAGGTTCCATCACATCACCTCCCGCCCCACCTGCTCAAACAGCCATTTTTCCATCTCAAATCATTTTATCACCAAGAAATAAAAGTGTTTGACAAAGAAGAACACTTTTATGAATGTTTCTCCCTGGGTGCTGCTCCCAGCAGAGCCCTCCGGAGATGAATCTTCAATTCCTGGAGAGTCCAGGGCAATCCTGGAGAGTTGGCAACCCTCGGCCCGTACTTTGTGTTAATCATTGTTTTCATCAGTGGGAGCTGCCAACCTACAACGGTTTTTATTGCCTTTATTTTATATTCAGAGTGTTCTCTGTCCCCTGTTAACATCGGGCAGCCGATGTTAGCCGCTTCATTGCGTCTGTGTATACTTTGGAATGATATTTTGCGTTACTCATTGTTGCACGATCTGTTCGATTGGTTTCATTTTATTTGCGTTGTGTTTTTTTTTGTCTCTTGCCTGTTTCAAGCTTATTTTTTCTTCCCACCAACCAGATGCACCCATCTCTCCGTCTCCCACCATCAACGCCCCTTCCTCCCCTTCCACTAGACCAGTCACAACCCCCGTCACCATAGCAAGCCGGACCGGCAAACCAGCCGCGGTCTCCAGGGCCCGAGGTACAGTATCAATCCTGCATTTCTTCATCGACTAGTTGCCAATGTAGCCGTGAGTAGCGAGTAGTGTTCCTAGCTGGCTTTAGTTGATTGTATAACGGATGCTTTTGGCGAGTAGGGGGGCTCTGAGCGCGATGCTTTAGGTGGACCTGGGTAACTCTTGGTGGTGGCGCTGGGAATGGCTCACGCCTTGCCTGGTATTGCGCTCCATTTGACTTTGCTGGAATGTAAAATCGGGGCTGGGTTTAGATTATCCCAGCCCCGAACCCCCCGTGTTCCCCCCCCCCCCCCCCAGCACAATGGTTAGCTTAAACTTCCCTCCCCTCCCCTCGCTTTCTGTCTAAACTTCACGTCCTCAATGGAAATCCACAGTATTCTGGACACCCCACAGGTTCAGGCAAGGGGTGGGGGGGGGAGGGATAACTGATGCCCCAGAGAGCAAGAACACCCCCCCCCCCGGGTACACTCCCCGGCGAGGGGAGCTGTGGTTGTCACACAGTCGGCCACACGCCCCGGGACAGGAGAAGGTAGCTGGGCCTGTGATACGGTTCCTGCTCCCTGATCCACTGCCTGCTTTGGGATGGTGTGTGTGGATAGATCTGGGATCAGGGTCCGCCCCCCCCCCGACTGCCTTACCCCCTGCCCCGACACTTTGGGGGGGGGGCATTGGAGGGGACTGAACCCCATTGAGGACAGGGGTAAAGGAGGGGGCAAGGAGCCTAACCAGCTGCTGAAATGATCCCACCTATTGACTGTTACAGGGGCAGTGTCGTTCGGGGTTTCTGGTAAAGGAAAACCAGAAACCCAGGGTGCCGGTTAGGCTCAAGCTTTTCAGTCGCGCTGTGTATAGTGTTCACAAATAAGAAACTCAAGACGTTTTCCTTTTCTTCCAATAACTGGTCAGCCACTGGGAGCCTTCTGGTATCTCCTCTGTTCACGGAAAGTGGCCGTCTCTGGCAAGGCCGGCATTTATTGGACATCCTGAGTCGCCCTTGAGAAGGTGGTGGTGAGCCGCCTTCTTGAACCGCTGCAGTCCGTGTGGTGAAGGTGCTCCCACAGTGCTGTTAGGGAGGGAGTTCCAGGATTGTGACCCAGGGACGATGAAGGAACGGCAATATATTTCCAAGACAGGAAGGGAACTTGATGGTGATGGTGTTTGTACGGTGGTGATGGTGTTTGCACGGTAGTGCTGCCCTTATCCTTTTAGGTGGTAGAGGTCACGGGTTTGGGAGGTGCTGCCGAAGAAGCCTTGGCGAGTTGCTGCAGTGCATCTTGTAGATGGTACACACTGCAGCCACGGTGCGCCGGTGGTGGAGGAGGTGAATGTTGAAGGTGGGGGATGGGGTGTCGATCAAGTCGGCTGCTTTTGTGCTGGATGATGTCGAGCTTCTTGAGTGTTGTTGGAGCTGCACTCATCCAGGCAAGTGGAGAGTATTCCATCACACTCCTGACTTGTGCCTTGTAGATGGTGGAAAGGCTTTGGGGAGTCAGGAGGTGAGACACTCGCTGCAGATACCCAGCCTCTGACCTACTCTTGTAGCCACAGTATTTATGTGGCTGGTCCAGTTAAGTTTCTGGTCAACGGTGACCCCCAGGATGTTGATGGGAGGGGATTCGGCAATGGTAATGCCGTTGAATGTCAAGGGGAGGTGGTTAGACTCTCGCTTGTTGGAGATAGTCATTGCCTGGCACTTCTGTGGTGTGAATATTACTTGCCACTTATCAGCCGAAGCCTGAATGTTGTCCGGGTCTTGCTGCAGCGGGCATGGACTGCTCCATTATCTGAGGAGTTGCGAATGGAACTGAACACTGCAATCATCAGCGAACATCCCCACTTCTGACCTTATGATGGAGGGAAGGCCATTGATGAAGCAGCTGAAGATGGTTGGGCCTAGGACACTGCCCTGAGGAACTCCTGCAGTGATGTCCTGGGGCTGAGATGATTGACCTCCAACAACCACAACCATCTTCCTTTGTGCTGGGTCTGACTCCAACCAGTGGAGAGTTTTCCCCCTGATTCCCAGTGACTTCAGTTTTACTCGGGCTCCTTGATGCCACACTCGGTCAAATGCTGTCTTGATGTCGAGGGCAGTCACTCTCACCTCACCTCTGGAATGCAGCTCTTTTGTCCATGTTTGGACCAAGGCTGTAATGAGATCTGGAGCAGAGTGGTCCTGGTAGAACCCAAACTGAGCATCAGTGAGCAGGTTATTGGTGAGTAAGTGCCGCTTGATAGCACTGTTGACGACACCTTCCATCACTTTGCTGATGATTGAGAGTAGACTGATAGGGCGGTAATTGGCCGGATTGGATTCGTCCTGCTTTTTGTGGACAGGACATACAATGAGATTGTACCGGATCTGTCATCAACATACGTGAGAAAATAAATCAGAACGGGAGTCAGAATCCCAAGGACAGGGAAGGATGGGAACTCCCTCTGCTTCATTTATAATCTCCGTCCCACAGTCCAGCTCAGTCATTGCCCCTTCTGATAAATTGAACCACGCGTTATCCTGCACACTCTAACATCAGTGTGTCCATCCCTGGCAAAATTAGAAAGCAAGGAAAGATTTGCATTTACATAGCACCTTTCACGACCTCAGGACGTCCCAAAGCACTTCACAGCCAATGAAATACTTTTGGAGTGTAGTGACTGTTGTAATGTGGGAAATGCGGCAGCCAATTTGCGCACAGCAAGCTCCCACACACAGCAATGTGATAGTGACCAGATAACCTGTGTCAGTGATGTTGAGGGATAAATTTGCAGGGATGTGGGGGCAGAGCAGGGAGTGGGACTAATTGGATCGCTCTGTCACAGAGCCGGCACAGGCACGATGGGCCGAATGGCCTTCTGTGCCGTATCATTCTACGATTTTATGATACTCCACAGTGGAATCTGACAGCAACTGTACCAGCTCATGTCACTCATAATCCAGCCAACATCCAATGCTGCTCATCCTTTACTTTGCTTCAAGCAGCTGACCGCCACCTGAGAAGTCCATTCCCATTTCCACATCATCAGCGCAGCCTGGGTATAACTGGGGAATCGTGTACACACGACCGTTGTAAATACTGAGGAATGTTCACTTACATTGGGTTGCCAGTGGCCCGACACTCTAGCCTCAGTTCATCTCCCTCTCGAGCAAAGTTCCTGGAGAAATCAATCTTCACCGAAGGTACATTTGTAATACATCAATAAAGGCAAAGATAATGTGTGTTGCTTGAGATAAATTATCACAGAAGACAAAGATATTGGAAAATAGGAACAGGTGGAAGCCTTTTCACCCCTCGAGCCTGCTCCGCCATTCAATGGGATCGTGGCTGATCTGTGACCTAACTCCATAAACCCGCCTTTGGCCCATATCCCTTAATACCTTTGGTTAACAAAACTTATCAATCTCAGATTTAGAATTAACGATTAATCCAGCATCAGTTGCCTTTTGTGGAAGAGAGTTCCAAACTTATACCATCCATTGTGTTTCCTGATTTCACTCCTGAAAGGTCTGGCTCTAATCTTTAGACTATGCCTGCTAATCCTCAACTCCCCAACCAGCAGAAATAGTTTCTCTCGATCTATCGTATCTGTTCCCCTTAATATCTTGAAAACTTCAATCAAATGACCGCTTAAACTTCTAAATACAATCCTAATTTGTGTAATCTCGCCTCATAACTTAACCTTTGGCGTTCGGGTATCATTCTGGTAAACCTTCGCTGCATTCCCTCCAAGGCCAATATAACCTTCCCCAGGTGTGGTGCCCAGAACTGCTCACAGTGCTCCAGGTGTGGTCTAACCAGGGCCCTGTACAGCTGCAGCATAACCTCTACCCCCTTTGTATTTTAGAGTTATTGGAATTGAGAAGAATGAGAGGTGATCTCATTGAAACATATCATATTCTGAGGGGGATTGACAGGGTAGATGCTGAGAGGATGTTTCCCCCGGGCTGGGGAGTCTAGAACCAGGTCACAGTCTCAGGATAAGGGGTCGGACATTTAGGACTGAGATGAGGAGGAATTTCTTCACTCAGAGGGTGGTGAATCTTTGGAATTCTCTGCCCTAGAGGCTGTGGAGGCTCAGTCATTGAGTATATTCAAGGCTCAGATCGATAGGTTTTTGGACTCCAGGGGAAGTAAAGGATATGGAGATCAGGTGGAAAGTGGATTTGAGGTCGATGATCAGCCATGATATTATTAAATGGCGGAGCAGGCTCACGGGGCTGCATGGCCTCCTCCTGATCCTATTTCTTATGTTCTTAAGTATTCTAGTCCTCTAGATTTAAAGACCAGCATTCTATCAGCCTTTTTGATTATTTTCTGTACCTGTCCGTGATATTTTAATGAGCGATGTACCGGGACCCCAAATCCACTGTTTCTAGCCATTCACCGTTTAGAAAGCCCCCTGTTCTGTCCTTTTTAGGTCCACAATTGGAGCTCAGACTTGCCGATATTGATATCCATTTGCCACAGTTGTGCCATTTCACTTAATCCATCGCTATCCCTTTGTAATAGAGGACCGACTCCTGGTCCTGATTCTTATGTTCTGAGAGAGAGCATGAACGTGAGGAGTAAGTGACCCCTGCCTTTCTGTCGCACAGATTGAGGTGGGCAGCAGGCAAATGTCTCACTCACAAGGCCCAAACCAGCACCATGAAATGAGCTTCATTCACAGATTTCAACTCCACAGTTGTTACTGTGAAATAAATCCCACCAAACTGTTTATGACGCCTCCTTGGAGTGAAAGGTCAAATCTACGTTTGGCAGGAGCTACATCCCATCACAATGCAACTCGGCCGTGTCTGTGCAATTCGACTTGTGCAACCCCCATAGTTCATCTTCCCTAAATTATCATTGGCCCTTGTCGTTGGCAGGCGATGCGCTGGGATTGAAAGCCTGTGCTGGAATATATATTGTCGGGCTGTGGCCTCAGCCAGGAGCCCAGCTTGTGTCTGTGCAATGTTTAGCTGCCGCCTTCAACGTTTAATGTTCTCACACACCTGCTCGATATCTGGCCATTCAGGTAATAAATCTCAAGCTGTGCTCACTGATTACAAACCAAATAACGGTGCTCAGCACTGTCTGTCCGCCTAGCTGGGGCTTTGCTGGACCAGTGTGCTCACATCGCACTCACACACCCCCATCCGTTACACAATCAGACCACAGTCAGGTTCCTGCTCACAACCAGGCAAACCCCTCACTGTGCGTCTCAGCAAATCTCTTTCACTCTGTCCATTACTGGGCCTGTCGTCAGAATGACACATCCACTGATTTAGGGTGTGGCGGGGAGGGGGGGGCGGGCGGTGTCGGGCCGGGCAGGGTGAGGCGGGGGCATGGGTCGGGCAGGGTGGGGCGGGGGGGGGGACAGGTGGGGCAGGGGGAACGGGCCGGGCAGGATGAGGCGGGGGCATGGGTCGGGCAGGGTGGGGCGGGGGGGAATGGGTCGGGCAGGGTGGGACGGGTGGGGCGGGCGAATGGGTCGGGCAGGGTGGGAGGGGGTTGAGGACAGGCAAGGGGCGGGAGGGGGATAAGTGCAGGCGGGGGGTGGGAGGGGGTAGGAGGGGGATGAGGGCAGACGGGGGGGTGGTGGGAGGGGGTTGAGGGCAGGCAGGTTGTGGGCAGGAGGATGTTCTGGGTGGTCAAATACACTCCACTTGCGAAATGTCTATGATTTTGTTTTATAGTTCGGGCAACCATGCCTGAGATAATTTGATAAACACAGATACAAGGAATTTTCCTGCAGCGCTGGTCAGTTCCACAATTCGAGCGGTGAATCAGCAGGCCATGCACTTCATAAAAACATAAAAAATAGGGAGCAAGTGGAGCAAGTGTCAGTCGGGGAACATTTAGGGAACAGTGATCATAGTATCATAAGATTTAGATTAGCTATGGAAAAGGACAGGGAGCAATCCAGAGTAAAAATACTTAATTGATGGATGGCCAATTTCAGTGGCTTGAGAATGGATCTGGCCTGGGTAAACTGGAATCAAAGATTGTTGGCAATCTTGTAATCAAACAATGGACAGCCTTTAAAGAGGAGACGGTTCGGGTACAGTCGAGGCCATGAGGGGCAACTAAAGCCAGAGCTCCCTGGATGATGAAACAGATAGAGTGAGATGAAGCAGAAAAAGGGGACGTATGGCAGATGTCGGGTTGAGAATAAGGTGAGAACTAGGCTGAATATAAAAAGTTCAGAGGGGAAAGTGAAAAAGGAAAGAAGAGGGACAGAGGGTGTGAGAATAGATTGGCAGCTAACATAAAAGAGAATCCAAAAGTCTTCTATAGGCTTATAAATAGTAAACGGGCAGTAAGAGGAGGGGTGGGGCCGATCAGGGACCAAAATAGAGACCTACTCATGGAGGCAGAGGGTATGGCTGAGGTACTAAATGAGTACTTTACATCTGTCTTCACCAAGGAAGAGGATGCTGCCAAAGTCATAGTGAAAGAGGATTTAGTTGAGATACTAACTGGGCTAAAAATTGATAAGGAGGAGGTACCAGAAAGGCTGTCTGTACTTAAAGTAGATCAGTTACTAGGACCAGGTGCGATGCATCCTAGGATGCTGAGGGAAGTAAAGGTGGAAATTGCAATGGTACCAGCCATAATCTTCCAATCCTCGTTGGATACTGGGCTGGGGCCAGAGGCCTGGAGTGTTGCAAATGTTACATCCTTGTTCAAAAAAGAGTGCAAGGATAAACACAGCAGAAGCTGGAGCTGTTCTCCTTGGAGCAGAGAAGGTTGAGAGGAGATTTGATCGAGGTGTTCAAAATCATGAGGGGTCTGGGCAGAGTAGAGAGAGAGAAACTGTTCCATTGGCGGAAGGGCCAAGAACCAGAGGGCACAGATTTAAGGTGATTGGCAGAAGAACAAAAGGCGACACGAGGAAAAACGTTTTTACGCAGCAAGTGGTTAGGATCTGGAATGCACTGCCTGAGAGGGTGGTGGAGGCAGATTCAATTGTGGCTTTCAAAAGGGAATTGGATTAGTATCTGAAGGGAAACATTTTGCTGGAATGTTGTTTGATAAGGGTCTTGGGACATTTAAAGCATATTAAGGGCACTATATAAATGGAAGTTGTTATAAGATGGAGGTTTGCGTGCATGGCAATGGAATATTGCCATCTTACAGCTGAAATTGTAGAGGCAAATAATGCACTCAAACCAGCATGTTGCAAATATAGACTCTTCTGTATCAAGGGGGGACAAGGTGAACAATAACAGCAGCTTGCTTTTATGTAAAGCCTCTATTGTAGTAAAATGCCCCAAGGCGCTTCACAGGAGCAATTATTGACACTGAGCCACCTAAGGAGATATTAGGGCAGGTGACCAAAAGCTTGGTCAAAGAGGTCGGTTTTAAGGAGCATCTTAAAGGAGGAAAGAGAGGCGGAGAGGTTTCAGGAGGGAGTTCCAGAGTGTAGGGCCCAGGCAGCTGAAGGCACGGCCACCAATGGTGGAGTGAAGTAAATTGGGGATGTACAAGAGGCCAGAATTGGAGGAGCGCAGGGATCTCGGAGGGTTGTAGAGTTGGAGGGGATTACAGGGATAGGGAGGGGCGAGGCCATGGAGGGATTTTGATAAAATGGAGGTAAAGTAAAGATGTTGATTATTGGAATTTGAACCACTGGTACAGGGACGGTGATGGGCTGTAATGCTGTGAGCTGGACGGAAGGAAATACTGTACGACTCACTCAGTCCATCTCAGCCGGGTTGTAAGGCAGTATCAGCAAGACAAATGTTGAATAAATCGCGGCAGTGTGACAAGGCAATGAACAGAGCTATCGCTCACCACCCTCTGCAAACACTGCTTGTAGAACTTTACTCCGTCACACAGTCCCAGTGGAGAGTTTAACAGTTCTCAACGCTGTTAACAACAATCGACCATCTCATTTGTTTCAGTCCACATTTCCAAAATCAATGGCAGAAAGCTCATTAGACTAATGGAGCGATGTTTACCTCGCATTGTGAGCCGGTTCCACTGGAGCAGGCCTTGCAACTGCCCAACATTTCACTGACCCACTCTGAGCCAGGAATCCTCAGCTATTGCTGTACATGGGCAAACTCAGAAAAACATCATAGACAATGATGGCAAATCCATCATTACCAGCTGCTATTATAGTGTTACAGTCGCTAGAGTATGTAATGTGTGTAAATTATACAGGCTCAGTGGGTAGCCCGCTCATTCAAGTCCCACTCCAGGGATTTTGGCACATAATCCGAGCTGACACTCCCAGTGCAGTACTGAGGGAGCGCCGCACTGTCGGAAGGGCAGTACTGAGGGAGTGCCGCACTGTCGGAGGGGCAGTACTGAGGGAGCGCCGCACTGTCGGAGGGGCACTACTGAGGGAGCGCCGCACTGTCGGAGGGGCAGTACTGAGGGAGCGCCGCACTGTCGGGGGGGCAGTACTGAGGGAGCGTTGCACTGTCGTAGGGGCAGTCCCAAGGGAGCACCGTACTGTCGGAGGGGCAGTACTGAGGGAGCGCCGCACTGTCGGAGGGGCAATACTGAGGGAAGGCTGCACTGTCGGAGGGGCAGTACTGAGGGAGCGCCGTACTGTCGGAGGGGCAGTACTGAGGGAGCACCGTACTGTCGGAGGGGCAGTACTGAGGGAGCATTGCAATGTCGGAGAGGCAGTACTGAGGGAGTGCCGTTTTGTCAGAGGGGCAGTACTGAGGGAGCGCCGCACTGTCGGAAGGGCAGTACTGAGGAAGCGCTGCACTGTCAGAGGGGCAGTACTGAGGGAGTGTTGCACTGTCGGAGGGGCAGTACTGAGGGAGCGCTACACTGTCGCAGGGGCACTACTGAGGGAGTGCTGCACTGTCGGAGGGGCAGTACTGAGGGAGCACTGCACTGTCGGAGGGGCAGTACTAAGGGAAGGCTGCACTGTCAGAGGGGTAGTACTGAAGGAGCGTCATACTGTCGGAGTGGCGTTACTAAGGGAGTGCCGCTCTGTCAGAGGGGCAGTACTGAGGGAGCGCTACACTGTTGGAGGGTCACTACTGAGGGAGCGCTGCACTGTCGGAGGGGCAATACTGAGAGAGCGCTGCACTGTCGGAGGGGCAGTACTGAGGGAGCGCTACACTGTCGCAGGGGCACTACTGAGGGAGTGCCGCACTGTCGGAGGGGCAGTACTGAGGGAGCGCTGCACTGTCGGAGGGGCAGTACTGAGGGAGTGTAGCACTGTCGGAGTGGCAGTACTGAGGGAGTGTTGCACTGTCGGAGGGGCAGTACTGAGGAAGCGCTGCACTGTCGGAGGGGCAGTACTGAGGGAGCGCTGCACTGTCGGAGGGGCAGTACTGAGGGAGTGTAGCACTGTCGGAGTGGCAGTACTGAGGGAGTGTTGCACTGTCGGAGGGGCAGTACTGAGGGAGTGTTGCACTGTCGGAGGGGCAGTACTGAGGGAGTGTTGCACTGTCGGAGGGGCAGTACTGAGGGAGTGTTGCACTGTCGGAGGGTCAGTACTGAGGGAGTGCTACACTGTCGGAGTGGCAGTACTGAGGGAGTGTTGCACTGTGAGGTACCGCCTTTCAGATGAGACATTAAACCTCCCTCAGGTGGATGTAAAAGATCGCACGGCACTATTTTGAAGAGCCGGGGAGTTATCCCTGAAGTCTTGGGGCCAATATCTATCCCACAACCAACGTCACTAAAGCAGTTTATTTGGTCATTATCACATTGCTGTTTGTAGGAGCTTGCTGTGTGAAAAATTGGCTGCTGCGTTTACCCACATTACAACAGTGACTACACTCCAAAAATACATAATTGAATACTACTTTGGGATGTCCTGAGGCCCTGAAAGGCGCTACATAAATGCAAGTTCCCACTCTTGGGCTGGAGAGAGCAGAATGTGTCTGGGCCTGTGTTCCAGGTTGCTGTACCCTGAGCCCTGCGTGTAGGTAGGAGGTAGGGGTGGGATTGGGCTCGGCTCGCCTGTCTGCACTGGCGAGACTGCCACATGGGGAACAGCTGTGTTACCAGGAGGCTGCTGGCACCTGTCGAATTGCCGGCCAGCATGAATCCGCACCCTCAGTGAAGGAGCGTGTCGGTGTGTCGTGGTTATGATACTGGCACTGTCAACCACAGGCGATGAGTTCCAATCTCTGCCGCGAAACTCAACTGCTTCAGTAATGTCGTTCAGCCAGCGTAACCTGCCACCTCCAGCCAGTCTGGCCGACCTGTGACTGAGGTCCCACACTATAGGTTTTTATTTATTCGTTCCTGGGATGTGGGTGACGCTGGCAAGGCTGTCATTTATTGCCCATCCCTAATTGCCCCTTGAGAAGGTGGTGGTGAGCCGCCGCCTTGAACCGCTGCAGTCCGTGTGGTGAAGGTGCTCCCACAGTGCTGTTCGGGAGGGAGTTCCAGGATTGTGACCCAGCGACGATGAAGGAACGGCCGATATATTTCCAAGTCAGGATGCTGCGTAACTTGGAGGGGAACGTGGAGGTGGTGGTGTTCCCATGCGCCTGCTGCCCTTGTCCTTCTAGGCGGTAGAGGTCGCGGGTTTGGGAGGTGCTGCTGAAGAAGCCTTGGTGAGTTGCTGCAGTGCATCTTGTAGGTGGTACACACTGCAGCCACGGTGCGCCGGTGGTGGAGGGAGTGAATGTTGAAGGTGGTGGATTAAGTGGGCTGCTTAGTCCTGGATGGTGTCGAGCTCCTCGAGTGTTGTTGGAGCTGCACTTATCCAGGCAAGTGGGGAATATTCCATCACAATCCTGACTTGTGCCTTGTAGGTGGTGAAAAGGCTTTGGGGAGTCAGGAGGTGAGACACTCACTGCAGATACCCAGCCTCTGACCTGCTCTTGTTGCCACAGTATTTATGTGGCTGCTTCATTTAAGTTTCTGGTCAATTCCTGCAGACCTCTCAATAATCAATTTCTTCCAGAAGGCCCTGAACCACTCTCGCAGGGGAACTCACGTGGCATTGCCTTTAGCTCCGAGTAGGGTCAGAGTGATAGCGGGCAGCCGGCTCCAGAGGAAGGAGCTGTTTGGTGCCTCTATAAAGGAGGCTGTTGCGAAGAGGCGAATCGTGGCGGGTTTAGCAGCACTGCGCAAGGCTCAGTGAAGGAAATTGGTGGCCATGAGGTGGGGAGGTCAGCGGGAGGCGTGGGGTCCATGGTATAATGGTCTGTGGGCTCAGTGTGGAGTGGGAGCGAGGGGGCTGAATGAATACGGGTATCCCGCATGGTTTTGGATGTGCTGTCTTGCGTTTCCTGCATTGTGTCCCACGCATGTACAAACGTCATGGCACTGCTGACGTCACCTGCTCCGATCATGTGACCCGCTGCGAGCGAATCATCTTGCTGGTGTGCCCACATGATCAGGTGACGGGCAAGCACCAATCACCATCCTCACAGACCGTGCCGGGGTAACGTCATGTCTTACTGCATTGATTTGTCTCGTGTTTTATTCTTTGTTTTTCTCTTCAGTTTCATACCTTTGGTTTTGTTTTTTTTACCCATGTCACTTGTTGCCTGTCACCTGCACCCTCCCGCCTGCAGCCGCGACCAGTCCCAGCTCCCTAACAAGCCCGGCTCAAGGTAAATGGTTCGGCGTTGACGCACAACATAAATAGGAACAGCAATCGGCCATTTGGCCCCTCGAGCCTGCACCACATGGATCCTGGCAACAACTGAGAGGCTCGATCAATGGTCAGCTGATAGTCCGTCCCCCAAACTGCAGACCCCAGTCCCCCTCTGCCTCCCATGGTCGAATAGTCCCCGACTGTCTCCCATAGTCGAATAGTCCTCGACCCTCTCCCATGATCGCATAGTCCCTCACCGTCTCCCATGGTCGAATAGTCCCCGACCATCTCCCATGGTCGAATAGTCCCCGACCGTCTCCCATGGTCGAATAGTCCCCGACCGTCTCCCATGGTCAAATAGTCCCTCACCATCTCCCATGGTCGATTGATCCCTCACCGGCTCCCATGGTAGAATAGTCCCTCACCGTCTTACATGGTCGAATAGTCCCTCACCGTCTCCCATGATCGAATATTCCATCAAGGTCTCCCATGGTCGAATAGCCCTCTACCGTCTTCCATGGTCGAATAGTCCCTCGCCGTCTTCCATGGACGAATAGTCCCTCACCGGCTCCCATGGCCGAATAGTCCACCACTATCTCCCATAGTTGAATAGTCCCTCACCGGCTCCCATGGTTGAATAGTCCCCCACCATCTCCCATGGTCGAATAGTCCCTCACCATCTCCCATGGTTGAATAGTCGCCCACCGTCTCCCATGGTCGATTGGCCCCTCACCATTTCCCATGGCCGAATAGTCCCTCACCATCTCCCATGGTCGAATAATCCCCCAGCGTCTCCCATGGTCGAATAGTCCCCCACCGCCTCCCATGGTCGAATAGTCCCCCATTGCCTCCCATGGTTGAATAGTCGCCCACCGCCTCCGATGGTCGAATAGTTCCCCACCAGCTCCCATGGTCGAATAGTATCCCACCGCCTCCCATGGTCGAATAGCCCCCACTGCCTCCCATAGTCGAATAATCCCCCACCATCTCCCATGGTCGAATAGCCCTCCATCGCCTCCCATGGCCGAATAGTCCCCCACCACCTCCCATGGTAGAATAGACCCCCACCGCCTCCTATGGACGAATAGTCCCTCACATCTCACATGGTCGAATAATCCTCCAGCATCTCCCATGGTTGAATAGTCCCCCACCGCCTCCCATGGTCGAGTAGTACACCATTGCCTCCCATGGTCAAAAAGTCCCCCACCGTCTCCTATGGTCGAATAGTCCCCCACCACCTCCCATGGCAAGTGTGACCATTGGGCCCCAGCTGAAAGCAGCCCCATTGATCAGTGCCTCTGGGTTGCTGAGGCGTGCGAGTTAGATAGTGGATTGGTTTGGATCTGGGGCCTCGCAGTGGGTTTGAGCGAGCTGTGCTTGAGTTTGGGATATGTTGTTTGGAAGGTTTACAGTGATGGGAGATGTCTGAGTGACAGTACCTGTTGCCCGCTGCCCAGCAATACCCACTCAGCAGCTCCGTCCGACACAGGGGCTGATTATCTGCGGTGCACAGTGCTATCTATGTTTAAGACCACACCTTGTACTCAGGCTACCTCGCATCCTGTGCAGCTCAACCTCACACGCACAAACTCTTCCTGTGCACTTGGGACATCAGCTCACAGTAACTGCCTCCTGAGATCACAGAGATCAGTTTCTTAATCGATAAGGCAATAAGGGGTTATGGGGAGCGGGCAGGGAAGTGGACGTGAGTCCATGATCTTATTAAATGGCGGAGCAGGATCGAGGGGCCGTATGGCCGACATGTACACAGGTGGGCGATGGGAGGCTCTTGCAGGGCTGTGATGCCCACCACTGACAATAGCCTGTCGACACTCACTGTCTGGGACAACACTTGAAGAATGAGCACTTAGGAAATGGACGAGGGCAAGTGTGTGTGGGACCCATACCTCAGTGAGAGTCAGCGTGTGTGGGACCCGTACCCCAGTGAGAGTCAGTCTGTGTGGGACACGTACCCGAGTGAGAGTCAGTGTATAGGCCCCGTACTCCAGTGAGAGTCAGTGTGTGTGGGACCCGTACCCCAGTGAGAGTCGGTGTGTGTGGGACCAGTACGCAAGTGAGAGTCAGTGTGTGTGGGACCCGTACCCCAGTGAGAGTCGGTGTGTGTGGGACCCGTACCCCAGGGAGAGTAGGTGTGTGTGGGACCCGTACCCCAGTGAGAGTCAGTGTGTGTGGGACCCGTACCCCAGTGAGAGTCAGTGCGTGTGGGACACGTACCCCAGTGAGAGTCAGTGTGTGTGGGACCCGTACCCCAGTGAGAGTCAGTGGTGTGTGGGACCCTCACCCCAGTGAGAGTCAGTATGAGTTGGACCCGTACCCCAGTGAGAGTCAGTGTGTGTGGGACCCGTACTTCAGTGAGAGTCAGTGTGTGTGGGACCCATACCCCAGTGAGAGTCGGTGAGTGTGGGACCCATAAGCCAGTGAGAGTCAGTATGAGGGACCCATACCCAAGTGAGAGTCAGTGTGTGTGGGACACGTACACCAGTGAGAGTCCGTGCGAGTGGGACCCGTACCCGAGTGAGAATCAGTGTGTCTGGGGCCCGGACTTCAGTGAGAGTCAGTGTGTGTGGGACCCGTACCCCAGTGAGAGTCAGTGTGTGTGAGACCCGTACCCCAGTGAGAGTCAGTGTGTATGGGACCCGTACCCCAGTGAGAGTCAGTGTGTGTGGGACCCGTACCCCAGTGAGAGTCAGTGTGTGTGAGACCCGTACCCCAGTTAGAGTCATTGTGTATGGGACCCGTACCCCAGTGAGAGTCAGTGTGTGTGAGACCCGTACCCCAGTGAGAATCAGTGTGTGTGGGACCCGTACCTCACTTAGAGTCGGTGTGTATGGGAACCATACCTCAGTGAGAGTCAGTGTGTGTGGAACCCTTATCCAGTGAGAGTCAGCGTGTGTGGGACCCGTATCCCAGTGAGAATCAGTGTGTGTGGGACCTGTACCCCAGTGAGAGTCAGTGTGTGTGGGATACGTACCCCAGTGAGAGTCGGTGTGTGTGGGACCCATACTCCACTGAGAGTCAGTGTGTCTGGGACCCAACCCTAGTGAGAGTCAGGGTGTGTGGGACCTGTACCCCAGTGAGAGGCAGTGTGTGTGGGACCCATACCCCAGTGAGAGTCAGTGTATGTGGGATCCATACCCCAGTGAGAGTCAGTGTGTGTGACCCGTACCCCAGTGAGAGTCAGTGTGTGTGGGACCTGTACCCCAGTGAGAGTCAGTGTGTGTGGGACCCATACCCCAGTGAGAGTCAGTGTGTGTGGGACCCGTACCCCAGTGAGAGTCAGTGTATGTGGGATCCATACCCCAGTGAGAGTCATTGGTGTGTGGGACCATCACCCCAGTGAGAGTCAGTATGAGTTGGACCCGTACCCCGGTGAGAGTCAGTGTGTGTGGGACCTGTACCCCAGTGAGAGTCAGTGTATGTGGGATCCATACCCCAGTGAGAGTCAGTGTGTGTGGGACCCGTACCCCACTGAGAGTCAGTGTGTGTGGGATCCATACCCCAGTGAGAGTCAGTGTGTCTGGGATCCGTACCCCAGTGAGTGTCAGTGTGTGTGGGATCCATACCCCAGTGAGAGTCAGTGTGTCTGGGACCTGTACCCCAGTGAGAGTCGGTGTGTGTGGGACCTGTACCCCAGTGAGAGTCAGTGTGTGGGACCCTTACCCAAGTGAGAGTCAGTATGTGTGGGACCCGTACCCCACTGAGAGTCAGTGTGTGTGGGACCCGTATCCCATTGAGAGTCAGTGTGTGTGAGACCCGTAGCCCAGTGAGAGTCAGTGTGTGTGGGACCCGTAACCCAGTGAGAGTCGGCGTTTGTGGGACCCTTACCCCAGTGAGAATCGGTGTGTGTGGGACCCATACCCCAGTGAGAGTAAGTGTGTGTGGGACCTGTATCCCAGTGAGAGTCAGTGTGTGTGACACAACCCCAGTGAGAGTCAGGGTGTGTGGGATCCGTACCCTAGTGAGTGTCAGTGTGTGTGGGACATGTACCACAGTGAGAGTCAGGGTGTGTGGGACCCGTACCCCACTGAGAGTCGGTGTGTATGGGACCCGTACCCCAGTGAGAGTCAGTGTGTGTGGGACCTGTACCCCAGTGAAAGTCGGTGTTTGTGGGACCCATACCCCAGTGAGAGTCGGTGTGTGTGGGACCCGTACTCCACTGAGAGTCAGTGTGTGTGGGATCCGTACCCCAGTGAGAGTCGGAGTGTATGTAACCCGTAGCCCAGTGAGAGTCGGTGAGTGTGGGACCCATAACCCAGTCAGAGTCCGTATGTGGGACCCATACCCAAGTGAGAGTCAGTGTGTGTGGGACACGTACCCCAGTGAGAGTCAGTGCGTGTGGGATCCGTACCCGAGTGAGAGTCAGTTTGTCTGGGGCCCGGACTCCAGTGAGAGTCAGTGTGTGTGGGACCCGTACCCCAGTGAGAGTCAGTGTGTGTGGGACCCGTACCCCACTGAGAGTCAGTGTGTGTGGGGCCCGGACTCCAGTGAGGGTCAGTGTGTGTGAGACCCGTACCCCAGTGAGAGTCAGTGTGTGTGGGACCCGTACCCCAGTGAGAGTCGGTGTGTATGGGACCAGTACGCAAGTGAGAGTCAGTGTGTGTGGGACCCGTACCCCAGTGAGAGTCGGTGTGTGTGGGACCCGTACCCCAGTGAGAGTCAGTGTCTGTGGGACCTGTACCACAGTGAGAGTCAGTGTGTGGGACCCATACCCCAGTGAGAGTCAGTGTGTGTGGGACCCTTACCCCAGTGAGAGTCAGTGTGTGTGGGACCCGTACCCCAGTGAGAGTCCGTGTGTGTAGGTCCCGTAGCCCAGTGAGAGTCGGTGAGTGTGGGACCCATAAGCCAGTGAGAGTCAGTATGTGGGACCCATACCCAAGTGAGAGTCAGTGTGTGTGGGACACGTACCCCAGTGAGAGTCAGTGCGAGTGGGACCCGTACCCGAGTGAGAGTCAGTGTGTCTGGGCCCAGGACTCCAGTGAGAGTCAGTGTGTGTTGGACCCATACCCCAGTGAGAGTCAGTGTGTGTGGGACCCGTACCCCAGTGAGAGTCAGTGTGTGTGGGACCTGTACCCCAGTGAGAGCCAGTGTGTGTTGGACACGTACCCCAGTGAGAGTCAGCGTGTGTGGGATTCGTACCCAAGTGAAAGTCAGTGTGTGTGGGACTCGTACCCCAGTGAGAGTCAGTGATGTGTGGGACCTGTACCCCAGTGAGAGTCAGTGTGTGTGGGACCCTTACCCCAGTGAGAGTCGGTGTATGTGGGACCCGTACTCCAGTAAGAGTCAGTGTATGTGGGACCCGTAACCTAGTGAGAGTTAGTGTGTGTGGGACCCAAACACCAGTGAGAGTCAGTGTGTGTGGGACCCGTACCCCAGTGAGAGGCTTTGAGTGTGGGACCCGTACCCCAGTAAGGGTCAGTGTGTGGTGTGGGACCCATACCCCAGTGAGAGTCAGTGTGTGTGGGACACGTACCCCAGTGAGGGTCAGTGCTTGTGGGACACGTACCCCAGTGAGAGTCAGTGTGTCTGTGGCACATACTCCAGTGAGAGTCAGTGTGTGTGGGACCCTTACCCCAGTGAGACTCATTGTGTGTGGGACCCGTACCCGAGTGAGAGTCAGAGTGTGTGGAGGACCCGTACCCCAGTGAGAATCAGGGTGTGTGGGACCTGTACCCCACTGAGTGTCGGTGTGTATGGGACCCGTACCCCAGTGAGAGCCGGTGTGTGTGGGACCCGTACCCCAGCGAGAGTCGGTGTGTTTGGGACCCGTTGCCCAGTAAAAGTCAGTGTGTGTGGGACCCGTACCCCAGTGAGAGTCAGTCTGTGTGGGATCCGTATCCCAGTGAGAGCCAGTGTGTGAGGGACCATACCCCAGTGAGAGTCAGTGTGTGTGTGACCCGTAGCCCAGTGAGAGCCAGTGTGTGTGGGATCCGTACCCCAGTGAGAGTCGAAGTGTGTGTGACCCGTAGCCCAGTGAGAGTCGGTGAGTGTGGGACCCATAACCCAGTCAGAGTCCGTATGTGGGACCCATACCCCAGTGAGAGTCAGTGTGTGTGGGACACGTACCCCAGTGAGAGTCAGTGCGTGTGGGATCCGTACCCGAGTGAGAGTCAGTTTGTCTGGGGCCCGGACTCCAGTGAGAGTCAGTGTGTGTGGGACCCGTACCCCAGTGAGAGTCAGTGTGTTTGGGACCCGTACCCCACTGAGAGTCAGTGTGTGTGGGGCTCGGACTCCAGTGAGGGTCAGTGTGTGTGAGACCCATACCCCAGTGAGAGTCAGTGTGTGTGGGACCCGTACCCCAGTGAGAGTCGGTGTGTATGGGACCAGTACGCAAGTGAGAGTCAGTGTGTGTGGGACCCGTACCCCAGTGAGAGTCGGTGTGTGTGGGACCCGTACCCCAGGGAGAGAAGGTGTGTGTGGGACCCGTACCCCAGTGAGAGTCAGTGTGTGTGGGACCTGTACCCCAGTGAGAGTCAGTGTGTGGGACCCATACCCCAGTGAGAGTCAGTGTGTGTGGGACCCTTGCCCCAGTGAGAGTCAGTGTGTGTGGGACCTGTACCCCAGTGAGAGTCCGTGTGTGTAGGTCCCGTAGCCCAGTGAGAGTCGGTGAGTGTGGGACCCATAAGCCAGTGAGAGTCAGTATGTGAGACCCATACCCAAGTGAGAGTCAGTGTGTGTGGGACACGTACCCCAGTGAGAGTCAGTGTGTGTGGGACCTGTACCCCAGTGAGAGCCAGTGTGTGTTGGACACGTACCCCAGTGAGAGTCAGCGTGTGTGGGACTCGTACCCAAGTGAGAGTCAGTGTGTGTGGGACTCGTACCCCAGTGAGAGTCAGTGATGTGTGGGACCTGTACCCCAGTGAGAGTCAGTGTGTGTGGGACCCTTACCCCAGTGAGAGTCGGTGTATGTGGAACCCGTACTCCAGTAAGAGTCAGTGTATGTGGGACCCGTACCCCAGTGTGAGTCAGTGTGTGTGGGACCCATACACCAGTGAGAGTCAGTGTGTGTGGGACCCGTACCCCAGTGAGAGGCTTTGAGTGTGGGACCCGTACCCCAGTAAGGGTCAGTGTGTGGTGTGGGACCCATACCCCAGTGAGAGTCAGTGTGTGTGGGACACGTACCCCAGTGAGGGTCAGTGCTTGTGGGACACGTACCCCAGTGAGAGTCAGTGTGTCTGTGGCCCATACTCCAGTGAGAGTCAGTGTGTGTGTGACCCGTACCCCAGTGAGAGTCAGTGTGTGTGGGACCCTTACCCCAGTGAGACTCATTGTGTGTGGGACCCGTACCCGAGTGAGAGTTAGAGTGTGTGTAGGACCCGTTCCCCAGTGAAAATCAGGGTGTGTGGGACCTGTAGCCCACTGAGAGTCGGTGTGTATGGGACCCGTACCCCAGTGAGAGCCGGTGTGTGTGGGACCTGTACCCCAGCGAGAGTCGGTGTGTTTGGGACCCGTTGCCCAGTGAAAGTCAGTGTGTGTGGGACCCGTATCCCAGTGAGAGCCAGTGTGTGAGGGACCATACCCCAGTGAGAGTCAGTGTGTGTGGGACCCGTACCCCAGTGAGAGTCAGTGTGTGTGGGATCCGTACCCCAGTGAGAGTCAGTGTGTGTGGGATCCGTACCCCAGTGAGTCGGTGTGTGTGTGACCCATATCCCAGTGAGAGTGAGTATGTCGGACCCATACCCCAGTGAGAGTCAGCGTGTGTGGGACTCGTACCCAAGTGAGAGTCAGTGTGTGTGGGACTCGTACCCAAGTGAGAGCCAGTGTGTGTGGGACCTGCACCCCAGTGAGAGCCAGTGTGTGTGGGACCTGTACCCCAGTGAGAGACAGTGTGTGTGGGACCCGTACCCGAGTGAGAGTCAGTGTGTGTGGGATCCGTACCCCAGTGAGTGTCAGTGTGTGTGGGATCCGTACCCCAGTGAGTGTCAGTGTGTGTGGTACCTGTACCCCAGCGAGAATCGGTGTGTTTGGGACCCATAGCCTGGTGAGAGTCAGTGCGTGTGGGACACGTACCCCAGTGAGAGTCAGTGTGTGTGGGACCCTTACCCCAGTGAGAGTCAGTGTGTGTGGGACCCGTACCCCAGTGAGAGTCAGTGTGTGTAGGACCCATACCCCAGTGAGAGTCGGTGTGTGTGGGACCCGTACCCCAGTGAGAGTCAGTGTGTGTGGGACCTGTACCCCAGTGAGAGTCAGTGTGTGTGGGACCCTTACCCCAGTGAGAGTCGGTGTATGTGGGACCCGTACTCCAGTAAGAGTCAGTGTATGTGGGACCCGTACCCCAGTGAGAGTCAGTGTGTGTGGGACCCATACACCAGTGAGAGTCAGTGTGTGTGGGACCCGTACCCCAGTGAGAGGCTGTGAGTGTGGGACCCGTACCCCAGTAAGGGTCAGTGTGTGGTGTGGGACCCATACCCCAGTGAGAGTCAGTGTGTGTGGGACACGTACCCCAGTGAGAG
Source organism: Pristiophorus japonicus (assembly GCF_044704955.1). Classification (NCBI taxonomy): domain Eukaryota; kingdom Metazoa; phylum Chordata; class Chondrichthyes; family Pristiophoridae; genus Pristiophorus; species Pristiophorus japonicus. The sequence goes on along the minus strand of NC_091987.1, from coordinate 23,384,052 downwards.
TCAGTGCTTGTGGGACACGTACCCCAGTGAGAGTCAGTGTGTCTTTGGCCATACTCCAGTGAGAGTCAGTGTGTGTGTGACCCGTACCCCAGTGAGACTCATTGTGTGTGGGACCCGTACCCGAGTAAGAGTCAGTGTGTGTAGGACCCGTACCCCAGTGAGAATCAGGGTGTGTGGGACCAGTACCCCACTGAGAGTCGGTGCGTATGGGACCCGTACCCCAGTGAGAACCGGTGTGTGTGGGACCCGTACCCCAGCGAGAGTCGGTGTGTTTGAGACCCGTTGCCCAGTGAAAGTCAGTGTGTGTGGGACCCGTACCCCATTGAGAGTCAGTCTGTGTGGGATCCGTATCCCAGTGAGAGCCAGTGTGTGAGGGACCATACCCCAGTGAGAGTCAGTATGTGTGGGACCCGTACCCCAGTGAGAGTCAGTGTGTGTGGGATCCGTACCCAAGTGAGAGTCAGTGTGTGTGGGATCCGTACCCCAGTGAGAGTCGGTGTGTGTGTGACCCATACCCCAGTGAGAGTGAGTATGTGGGACCCATACCCCAGTGAGAGTCAGTGCGTGTGGGACACGTACCCCAGTGAGAGTCAGTGTGTGTGGGACCCGTACCCCAGTGAGAGTCAGTGTGTGTAGGACCTGTACCCCAGTGAGAGTCGGTGTGTGTGGGACCCGTACCCCAGTGAGAGTCAGCGTGTGTGGGACCCGTATCCCAGTGAGAGTCAGTGTGTGTGGGACCCGAATCCCAGTGAGAGTCAGTGTGTGTGGGACCTGTACCCCAGTGAGAGTCAGTGTGTATGGGACCCGTACCCCAGTGAGAGCCGGTGTGTGTGGGACCCGTACCCCAGCGAGAGTCGGTGTGTTTGGGACCCGTACCCCAGTGAGAGTCAGTCTGTGTGGGATCCGTACCCCAGTGAGAGCCAGTGTGTGAGGGACCATACCCCAGTGAGAGTCAGTGTGTGTGGGACCCGTACCCCAGTGAAAGTCGGTGTGTGTGGGATCCGTACCCCAGTGAGAGTCAGTGTGTGTGGGATCCGTACCCCAGTGAGAATCAGGGTGTGTGGGACGCGTACCCCACTGAGAGTCAGTGTGTATTGGACCCGTACCCCAGTGAGAGCCGGTGTGTTTGGGACCCGTAGCCCAGTGAGAGTCAGTGTGTGTGGGACACGTACCCCAGTGAGAGCCAGTGTGTGAGGGACCATACCCCAGTGAGAGTCAGTGTGTGTGGGACCCGTACCCCAGTGAGAGTCAGTGTGTGTGGGATCCGTACCCCAGTGAGCGTCAGTGTGTGTGGAATCCGTACCCCAGTGAGAGTCGGTGTGTGTGTGACCCGTACCACAGTGAGAGTCGGTGAGTGTGGGACCCATAACCCAGTGAGAGTGAGTATGTGGGACCCATAGCCCAGTGAGAGTCACCGTGTGTGGGACTCATACCCAAGTGAGAGTCAGTGTGTGTGGGACTCGTACCCAAGTGAGAGTCAGTGTTTGTGGGACTCGTACCCAAGTGAGAGCCAGTGTGTGTGGGACCTGTACCCCAGTGAGAGCCAGTGTGTGTGGGATCCGTACCCCAGTGAGAGTCAGTGTGTGTGGGATCCGTACCCCAGTGAGTTTCAGTGTGTGTGGTACCCGTACCCCAGCGAGAATCGGTGTGTTTGGGACCCGTAGCCCAGTGAGAGTCGGTGTGTGTGGGACCCGTACCCCAGTGAGAGTCAGCGTGTGTGGGACCCGTATCCCAGTCAGAGTCAGTGTGTGTGGGACCTGTACCCCAGTGAGAATCAGGGTGTGTGGGACCCGTACCCCACTGAGAGTCGGTGTGTATGGGACCCGTACCCCAGTGAGAGCCGGTGTGTGTGGGACCCGTACCCCAGCGAGAGTCGGTGTGGTTGAGACCCGTTGCCCAGTGAAAGTCAGTGTGTGTGGGACCCGTACCCCAGTGAGAGTCAGTCTGTGTGGGATCCGTATCCCAGTGAGAGCCAGTGTGTGAGGGACCGTACCCCAGTGAGAGTCAGTATGTGTGGGACCCATACCCCAGTGAGAGTCATTGCATGTGGGACACGTACCCCAGTGAGAGTCAGTGTGTGTGGGACCCGTACCCCAGTGAGAGTCAGTGTGTGTCGGACCAGTACCCCAGTGAGAGTCAGTGTGTGTGGGACCCGTACCCCAGTGAGAGTCAGTGTGTGTCGGACCAGTACCCCAGTGAGAGTCAGCGTGTGTGGGACCTGTACCCCAGTGAGAGTCAGTGTGTGTCGGACCAGTACCCCAGTGAGAGTCAGTGTGTGTGGGACCTGTACCCCAGTGAGAGTCGGTGTGTGTGGGACCCGTACCCCAGTGAGAGTCGGCGTGTGTGGGACCCGTATCCCAGTGAGAGTCAGTGTGTGTGGGACCCGTATCCCAGTGAGAGTCGGTGTGTGTGGGACCTGTACCCCAGTGAGAATCAGTGTGTGTGGGACAAGTACCCCACTGAAAGTCGGTGTGTATGGGACCCGTACCCCAGTGAGAGCCGGTGTGTGTGGGACCCGTACCCCAGCGAGAGTCGGTGTGTTTGGGACCCGTACCCCAGTGAGAGTCAGTCTGTGTGGGATCCGTACCCCAGTGAGAGCCAGTGTGTGAGGGACCATACCCCAGTGAGAGGCTTTGAGTGTGGGACCCGTACCCCAGTAAGGGTCAGTTTGTGGTGTGGGACCCATACCCAAGTGAGAGTCAGTGTGTGTGGGACACGTACCCCAGTGAGAGTCAGTGCTTGTGGGACACATACCCCAGTGAGAGTCAGTGTGTCTATGGCCCATACTCCAGTGAGAGTCAGTGTGTGTGTGACCCGTACCCCAGTGAGAGTCAGTGTGTGTGGGACCCTTACCCCAGTGAGACTCATTGTGTGTGGGACCCGTACCCGAGTGAGAGTCAGTGTGTGTAGGACCCGTACCCCAGTGAGAATCAGGGTGTGTGGGACCCGTACCCCACTGAGAGTCGGTGTGTATGGGACCCGTACCCCAGTGAGAGCCGGTGTGTGTGGGACCCGTACCCCAGCGAGAGTCGGTGTGTTTGAGACCCGTTGCCCAGTGAAAGTCAGTGTGTGTGGGACCCGTACCCCAGTGAGAGTCAGTCTGTGTGCGATCCATATCCCAGTGAGAGCCAGTGTGTGAGTGACCATACCCCAGTGAGAGTCAGTATGTGTGGGACCCGTACTCCAGTGAGAGTCAGTGTGTGTGGCATCCGTACCCCAGTGAGAGTCGGTGTGTGTGTGACCCATACCCCAGTGAGAGTGAGTATGTGGGACCCATACCCCAGTGAGAGTCAGTGCGTGTGGGACACGTACCCCAGTGAGAGTCAGTGTGTGTGGGACCCGTACCCCAGTGAGAGTCAGCGTGTGTGGGACCCGTATCCCAGTGAGAGTCAGTGTGTGTGGGACCCGTATCCCAGTGAGAGTCAGTGTGTGTGGGACCTGTACCCCAGTGAGAATCAGTGTGTGTGGGACACGTACCCCACTGAAAGTCGGTGTGTATGGGACCCGTACCCCAGTGAGAGCCGGTGTGTGTGGGACCCGTACCCCAGCGAGAGTCGGTGTGTTTGGGACCCGTACCCCAGTGAGAGTCAGTCTGTGTGGGATCCGTACCCCAGTGAAAGTCAGTGTGTGTGGGATCCGTATCCCAGTGAGAGTCAGTGTGTGTGGGATCCGTACCCCAGTGAGAATCAGGGTGTGTGGGACGCGTACCCCACTGAGAGTCGGTGTGTATTGGACCCGTACCCCAGTGAGAGCCGGTGTGTTTGGGACCCGTAGCCCAGTGAGAGTCAGTGTGTGTGGGACCCGTACCCCAGTGAGAGCCAGTGTGTGAGGGACCACACCCCAGTGAGAGTCAGTGTGTGTGGGACCCGTACCCCAGTGAAAGTCAGTGTGTGTGGGATCCGTATCCCAGTGAGAGTCAGTGTGTGTGGGATCCGTACCCCAGTGAGAATCAGGGTGTGTGGGACGCGTACCCCACTGAGAGTCGGTGTGTATTGGACCCGTACCCCAGTGAGAGCCGGTGTGTTTGGAACCCGTAGCCCAGTGAGAGTCAGTGTGTGTGGGACCCGTACCCCAGTGAGAGTCAGTGTGTGTGGGATCCGTACCCCAGTGAGAGTCAGTGTGTGTGGAATCCGTACCCCATTGAGAGTCGGTGAGTGTGGGACCCATAACCCAGTGAGAGTGAGTGTGTGGGACCCATAGCCCAGTGAGAGTCACCGTGTGTGGGACTCATACCCAAGTGAGAGTCGATGTGTGTGGGACTCGTACCCAAGTGAGAGTCAGTGTTTGTGGGGCTCGTACCCAAGTGAGAGCCAGTGTGTGTGGGACCTGTACCCCAGTGAGAGCCAGTGTGTGTGGGATCCGTACCCCAGTGAGAGTCAGTGTGTGTGGGATCCGTACCCCAGTGAGTGTCAGTGTGTGTGGTACCCGTACCCCAGCGAGAATCGGTGTGTTTGGGACCCGTAGCCCAGTGAGAGTCAGTGCGTGTGGGACACGTACCCCAGTGAGAGTCAGTGTGTCTGTGGCCCGTACTCCAGGGAGAGTCAGTGTGTGTGTGACCCGTACCCCAGTGAGAGTCAGTGTGTGTGGGACTCTTACCCCACTGAGAGTCAGTGTGTGTGGGACACTTACCCCAGTGAGAATCAGTGTGCGTGGGACCCTTACCCCAGTGAGACTCAGTGTGTGGGACCCATACCCCGGTGAGAGTCGGTGTGTGTGCGACCTGTACCCCAGTGAGAGTCAGTGTGTGCGGGACCCGTACCCTAGTGAGACTCATTGTGTGTGGGACCCGTACCCGAGTGAGAGTCAGTGTGTGTAGGACCCGTACCCCAGTGAGAATCAGGGTGTGTGGGACCCGTACCCCACTGAGAGTCGGTGTGTATGGGACCCGTACCCCAGTGAGAGCCGGTGTGTGTGGGACCCGTGCCCCAGTGAGAGTCAGTCTGTGTGCGATCCGTATCCCAGTGAGAGCCAGTGTGTGAGTGACCATACCCCAGTGAGAGTCAGTATGTGTGGGACCCGTACCCCAGTGAGAGTCGGTGTGTGTGTGACCCATACCCCAGTGAGAGTGAGTATGTGGGACCCATACCCCAGTGAGAGTCAGTGTGTGTGGGACCCGTACCCCACTGAGAGTCAGTGTGTGTGGGACCCGTACCCCAGTGAGAGTCGGTGTGTGTGGGACACGTACCCCAGTGATAGTCGGTGTGTGTGGGACCCGTACCCCAGTGAGAGTCAGTGTGTGTGGGACCCGTACCCCAGTGAGAGTCGGTGTGTGTGGGACCCGTAGCCCAGTGAGAGTCAGTGCGTGTGGGACACGTACCCCAGTGAGAGTCGGTGTGTGTGGGACCCGTACTCCAGTGAGAGTCAGTGTGTGTGGGACCCGTACCCCAGTGAGAGTCGGTATGTGTGTGACCCGTACCCCAGTGTGAGTCAGTGGGTGTGGGACCCATACCCCAGTGAGAGTCAGTATATGTGGGACCCGTATCTCAGTGAGAGTCAGTGTGTTTGGGACCCATACCCCACTGAGAGTCAGTGTGTGTGGGGCACGTACCCGAGTGAGAATCAGTGTGCATGGGACCCTTACCCCAGTGAGAGTCGGTTTGTGTGGGACCCGTACCCCAGTAAGAGTCGGTGTGTGGTGTGGGACCCATACCCCAGTGAGAGTCAGTGTGTGTGTGACCCGTACCCCAGTGAGAGTCAATGTGTGTGGGACTCTTACCCCACTGAGAGTCAGTGTGTGTGGGACACTTACCCCAGTGAGAATCAGTGTGCGTGGGACCCTTACCCCAGTGAGACTCAGTGTGTGGGACCCATACCCCAGTGAGAGTTGGTGTGTGTGCGACCTGTACCCCAGTGAGAGTCAGTGTGTGTGGGACCCGTGCCCTAGTGAGGCTCAGTGTGTGTGGGACCCACACCCCAGTGAGAGTCAGTGTGTGTGGGATCTGTACCCCAGCGAGAGTCGGTATGTTTGGGACCCGTAGCCCAGTGAGAGTCAGTGTGTGTGGGACCCGTACCCCAGTGAGAGTCGGTATGTGTGTGACCCGTACCCCAGTGAGAGTCAGTGGGTGTGGGACCCATACCCCAGTGAGAGTCGGTGTGTGTGGGACCCGTACTCCACTGAGAGTCAGTGGGTGTGGGACCCATACCCCAGTGAGAGTCAGTGTATGTGGGACCCGTATCTCAGTGAGAGTCAGTGTGTGTGGGACCCATACTCCAGTGAGAGTCAGTGTGTGTGGGGCACGTACCCGAGTGAGAATCAGTGTGCATGGGACCCTTACCCCAGTGAGAGTCGGTTTGTGTGGGACCCATACCCCAGTGAGAGTCGGTGTGTGGTGTGGGACCCATACCCCAGTGAGAGTAAGTGTGTGTTCGACACGTACCCCAGTGAGAGTCAGTGATTGTGGGACACGTACCCCAGTGAGAGTCGGTGTGTCTGTGGCCCGTACTCCAGTGAGAGTCAGTGTGTGTGGGACACTTACCCCAGTGAGAATCAGTGTGCGTGGGACCCTTACCCCAGTGAGACTCAGTGTGTGGGACCCATACCCCGGTGAGAGTCGGTGTGTGTGCGACCTGTACCCCAGTGAGAGTCAGTGTGTGTGGGACCCGTGCCCTAGTGAGGCTCAGTGTGTGTGGGACCCACACCCCAGTGAGAGTCAGTGTGTGTGGGATCTGTACCCTAGTGAGGGTCAGTGTGTGTGGGACCCGTACCCTAGTGAGGGTCAGTGTGTGTGGGATCTGTACCCCAGTGAGAGTCGGTGTGTGTGGGACCCGTAACCCAGTGAGAGTTGGTGTGTGTGGGACTTGTACAGCAGTGAGAGTCAGTGTGTGTGACCCATACCCCAGTGAGAATCAGTGTGTGTGGAACCCGCACCCCAGTGAGAGTCAGTGTGTGCGGGACCCGTACCCCAGTGAGAGTCAGGGTGTGTGGGACCCTTATCCCAGTGAGAGTCGGTGTGTGTGGGACCCGTACTCCACTGAGAGTCAGTGTGTGTGGAACCCGCACCCCAGTGAGAGTCAGTGTGTGTGGGATCCGTACCCCAGTGAGAGCCAGTGTGTGAGGGACCATACCCCAGTGAGAGTCAGTGTGTATGGGACCCGTACCCCAGTGAGAGTCGGTGTGTGTGGGACCCGTACACCAGGGAGAGTCGGTGTGTGTGGAACCCGTACCCCAGTGAGAGTCAGTGTGTGTGGGACCCGTACCCCAGTGAGAGTCATTGTGTGTGGGATCCGTACCCCAGTGAGAGTCAGTATGTGTGGGACCCGTACCCCAGTGAGAGTCAGTGTGTATGGGACCCGTACCCGAGTGAGAGTCAGTATGTGTGGGACCCGTACCCCAGTGAGAGTCAGTATGGGTTGGACCCGTACCCCAGTCAGAGTCAGTGTGTGTGGGACCCGTACCCCAGTGAGAGTCAGTGTGTCTGGGACCCGTACCCCAGTGAGAGTCAGTGTGTGTGGGACCCGTACCTCAGTGAGAGTCAGTGTGTGTGAGACCCGTATCCCAGTGAGAGTCAGTGTGTGTGGGACCCATACCCCAGTGAGAGTCAGTGTGTGTGGGACCGGTACCCCAGTGAGAGTCAGTGTGTGTGGGACCCGTACCCCACTGAGAGTAAGTGTGTGTTCGACACGTACCCCAGTGAGAGTCAGTGTGTGTGGGACACGTACCCCAGTGAGAGTCGGTGTGTGTGGGACCCGTAGCCCAGTGAGAGTCAGTGCGTGTGGGACACGTACCCCAGTGAGAGTCGGTGTGTGTGGGACCCGTAGTCCAGTGAGAGTCAGTGTGTGTGGGACCCGTACCCCAGTGAGAGTCGGTATGTGTGTGACCCGTACCCCAGTGAGAGTCAGTGGGTGTGGGACCCATACCCCAGTGAGAGTCAGTATATGTGGGACCCGTATCTCAGTGAGAGTCAGTGTGTGTGGGACCCATACCCCAGTGAGAGTCAGTGTGTGTGGGGCACGTACCCGAGTGAGAATCAGTGTGCATGGGACCCTTACCCCAGTGAGAGTCGGTTTGTGTGGGACCCGTACCCTAGTGAGGGTCAGTGTGTGTGGGACCCGTACCCTAGTGAGGGTCAGTGTGTGTGGGATCTGTACCCCAGTGAGAGTCGGTGTGTGTGGGACCCGTACCCCAGTGAGAGTTGGTGTGTGTGGGACTTGTACAGCAGTGAGAGTCAGTGTGTGTGACCCATACCCCAGTGAGAATCAGTGTGTGTGGAACCCGCACCCCAGTGAGAGTCAGTGTGTGCGGGACCCGTACCCCAGTGAGAGTCAGGGTGTGTGGGACCCTTATCCCAGTGGGAGTCGGTGTGTGTGGGACCCGTACTCCACTGAGAGTCAGTGTGTGTGGAACCCGCACCCCAGTGAGAGTCAGTGTGTGTGGGATCCGTACCCCAGTGAGAGCCAGTGTGTGAGGGACCATACCCCAGTGAGAGTCAGTGTGTATGGGACCCGTACCCCAGTGAGAGTCGGTGTGTGTGGGACCCGTACACCAGGGAGAGTCGGTGTGTGTGGAACCCGTACCCCAGTGAGAGTCAGTGTGTGTGGGACCCGTACCCCAGTGAGAGTCAGTGTGTGTGGGATCCGTACCCCAGTGAGAGTCAGTGTGTGTGGGACCCGTACCCCAGTGAGAGTCAGTGTGTATGGGACCCGTACCCAAGTGAGAGTCAGTATGTGTGGGACCCGTACCCCAGTGAGAGTCAGTATGGGTTGGACCCGTACCCCAGTCAGAGTCAGTGTGTGTGGGACCCGTACCCCAGTGAGAGTCAGTGTGTCTGGGACCCGTACCCCAGTGAGAGTCAGTGTGTGTGGGACCCGTACCTCAGTGAGAGTCAGTGTGTGTGAGACCCGTATCCCAGTGAGAGTCAGTGTGTGTGGGACCCATACCCCAGTGAGAGTCAGTGTGTGTGGGACCCGTACCCCAGTGAGAGTCAGTGTGTGTGGGACCCGTACCCCACTGAGAGTAAGTGTGTGTTCGACACGTACCCCAGTGGGAGTCAGTGCTTGTGGGACACGTACCCCAGTGAGAGTCAGTGTGTCTGTGGTCCGTACTCCAGTGAGAGTCAGTGTGTGTGTGACCCGTACCCCAGTGAGAGTCAGTGTGTGTGGGACTCTTACCCCACTGAGAGTCAGGTGTGTGGGACACTTACCCCAGTGAGAATCAGTGTGCGTGGGACCCTTACCCCAGTGAGACTCAGTGTGTGGGGAACCCGCACCCCAGTGAGAGTCAGTGTGTGCGGGACCCGTACCCCAGTGAGAGTCAGGGTGTGTGGGACCCTTACCCCAGTGAGAGTCGGTGTGTGTGGGACCCGTACTCCACTGAGAGTCAGTGTGTGTGGAACCCGCACCCCAGTGAGAGTCAGTGTGTGTGGGATCCGTACCCCAGTGAGAGCCAGTGTGTGAGGGACCATACCCCAGTGAGAGTCTGTGTGTATGGGACCCGTATCCCAGTGAGAGTCGGTGTGTGTGGGACCCGTACACCAGGGAGAGTCGGTGTCTGTGGGACCCGTACCCCAGTGAGAGTCAGTGTGTGTGGGACCCGTACCACAGTGAGAGTCAGTGTGTGTGGGACCCATACCCCAGTGAGAGTCAGTGTGTCTGGGACCCGTACCCCAGTGAGAGTCAGTGTGTGTGGGACCCGTACCCCAGTGTGAGTCAGTGTGTGTGAGACCCGTACCCCAGTGAGAGTCGGTGTGTGTGGGACCCGTAGCCCAGTGAGAGTCAGTGCGTGTGGGACACGTACCCCAGTGAGAGTCGGTGTGTGTGGGACCCATACCCCAGTGAGAGTCAGTGTGTGTGGGGCACGTACCCGAGTGAGAATCAGTGTGCATGGGACCCTTACCCCAGTGAGAGTCGGTTTGTGTGGGACCCGTACCCCAGTGAGAGTCGGTGTGTGGTGTGGGACCCATACCCCAGTGAGAGTCAGTGGGTGTGGGACCCATACCCCAGTGAGAGTCGGTGTGTGTGGGACCCGTACTCCACTGAGAGTCAGTGTGTGTGGGACCCATACCCCAGTGAGAGTCGGTGTGTGGTGTGGGACCCATACCCCAGTGAGAGTAAGTGTGTGTTCGACACGTACCCCAGTGAGAGTCAGTGCTTGTGGGACCCGTACCCCAGTGAGAGTCGGTGTGTGGTGTGGGACCCATACCCCAGTGAGAGTCAGTGGGTGTGGGACCCATACCCCAGTGAGAGTCGGTGTGTGTGGGACCCGTACTCCACTGAGAGTCAGTGTGTGTGGGACCCATACCCCAGTGAGAGTCGGTGTGTGGTGTGGGACACGTACCCCAGTGAGAGTCAGTGTGTCTGTGGCCCGTACTCCAGTGAGAGTCAGTGTGTGTGGGACACTTACCCCAGTGAGAATCAGTGTGCGTGGGACCCTTACCCCAGTGCGACTCAGTGTGTGGGACCCATACCACGGTGAGAGTCGGTGTGTGTGCGACCTGTACCCCAGTGAGAGTCAGTGTGTGTGGGACCCGTACCCTAGTGAGGGTCAGTGTGTGTGGGACCCGTACCCTAGTGAGGGTCAGTGTGTGTGGGATCTGTACCCCAGTGAGAGTCGGTGTGTGTGGGACCCGTTCCCCAGTGAGAGTTGGTGTGTGTGGGACCTGTACAGCAGTGAGAGTCAGTGTGTGGGACCCATACCCCAGTGAGAGTCAGTGTGTGTGGAACCCGCACCCCAGTGAGAGTCAGTGTGTGCGGGACCCGTACCCCAGTGAGAGTCAGGGTGTGTGGGACCCTTACCCCAGTGAGAGTCGGTGTGTGTGGGACCCGTACTCCACTAGAGAGTCAGTGTGTGTGGAACCCGCACCCCAGTGAGAGTCAGTGTGTGTGGGACCTGTACAGCAGTGAGAGTCAGTGTGTGGGACCCATACCCCAGTGAGAGTCAGTGTGTGTGGAACCCGCACCCCAGTGAGAGTCAGTGTGTGCGGGACCCTTACCCCAGTGAGAGTCGGTGTGTGTGGGACCCATACCCCAGTGAGAGTTGGTGTGTGTGCGACCTGTACCCCAGTGAGAGTCAGTGTGTGTGGGACCCGTGCCCTAGTGAGGCTCAGTGTGTGTGGGACCCACACCCCAGTGAGAGTCAGTGTGTGTGGGATCTGTACCCCAGCGAGAGTCGGTGTGTTTGGGACCCGTAGCCCAGTGAGAGTCAGTGTGTGTGGGACCTGTCCCCCAGTGAGAGTCAGTGTGTGTGGGACCCGTACCCTAGTGAGGGTCAGTGTGTGTGGGACCCGTACCCTAGTGAGGGTCAGTGTGTGTGGGATCTGTACCCCAGTGAGAGTCGGTGTGTGTGGGACCCGTACCCCAGTGAGAGTTGGTGTGTGTGGGACTTGTACAGCAGTGAGAGTCAGTGTGTGTGACCCATACCCCAGTGAGAATCAGTGTGTGTGGAACCCGCACCCCAGTGAGAGTCAGTGTGTGCGGGACCCGTACCCCAGTGAGAGTCAGGGTGTGTGGGACCCTTATCCCAGTGAGAGTCGGTGTGTGTGGGACCCGTACTCCACTAGAGAGTCAGTGTGTGTGGAACCCGCACCCCAGTGAGAGTCAGTGTGTGTGGGATCCGTACGCCAGTGAGAGTCAGTGGGTGTGGGACCCATACCCCAGTGAGAGTCAGTGTATGTGGGACCCATATCTCAGTGAGAGTCAGTCTGTGTGGGACCCATACCCCAGTGAGAGTCAGTGTGTGTGGGGCACGTACCCGAGTGAGAATCAGTGTGCATGGGACCCTTACCCCAGTGAGAGTCGGTTTGTGTGGGACCCGTACCCCAGTGAGAGTCAGTGTGTGTGGAATCCTTACCCCAGTGAGTGTCAGTGTGTGTGGGACCCATACCCCAGTGAGAGTCAGTGTGTGTGGGGCACGTACCCGAGTGAGAATCAGTGTGCATGGGACCCTTACCCCAGTGAGAGTCGGTTTGTGTGGGACCCGTACCCCAGTGAGAGTCGGTGTGTGGTGTGGGACCCATACCCCAGTGAGAGTAAGTGTGTGTTCGACACGTACCCCAGTGAGAGTCAGTGCTTGGGGACACGTACCCCAGTGAGAGTCAGTGTGTCTGTGGCCCGTACTCCAGTGAGAGTCAGTGTGTGTGTGACCCGTACCCCAGTGAGAGTCAGTGTGTGTGGGACTCTTACCCCACTGAGAGTCAGTGTGTGTGGGACACTTACCCTAGTGAGAATCAGTGTGCGTGGGACCCTTACCCCAGTGAGACTCAGTATGTGGGACCCATACCCCGGTGAGAGTCGGTGTGTGTGCGACCTGTACCCCAGTGAGAGTCAGTGTGTGTGGGACCCGTACCCGAGTGAGGGTCAGTGTGTGTGGGACCCGTACCCTAGTGAGGGTCAGTGTGTGTGGGATCTGTACCCCAGTGAGAGTCGGTGTGTGTGGGACCCGTACCCCAGTGAGAGTTGGTGTGTGTGGGACCTGTACAGCAGTGAGAGTCAGTGTGTGGGACCCATACCCCAGTGAGAGTCAGTGTGTGTGGAACCCGCACCCCAGTGAGAGTCAGTGTGTGCGGGACCAGTACCCCAGTGAGAGTCAGGGTGTGTGGGACCCTTACCCCAGTCAGAGTCAGTGTGTGTGGAACCCGCACCCCAGTGAGAGTCAGTGTGTGTGGGATCCGTACCCCAGTGAGAGCTAGTGTGTGAGGGACCATACCCCAGTGAGAGTCAGTGTGTATGGGACCCGTACCCCAGTGAGAGTCGGTGTGTGTCGGACCCGTAAACCAGGGAGAGTCGGTGTGTGTGGGACCCGTACCCCAGTGAGAGTCGGTGTGTGTGCGACCTGTACCCCAGTGAGAGTCAGTGTGTGTGGGACCCTTACCCCAGTGAGAGTCGGTTTGTGTGGGACCCGTATCCCAGTGAGAGTCGGTGTGTGGTGTGGGACCCATACCCCAGTGAGAGTAAGTGTGTGTTCGACACGTACCCCAGTAAGAGTCAGTGCTTGTGGGACACGTACCCCAGTGAGAGTCAGTGTGTCTGTGGCCCGTACTCCAGTGAGAGTCAGTGTATGTGTGACCCGTACCCCAGTGAGAGTCAGTGTGTGTGGGACTCTTACCCCACTGAGAGTCAGTGTGTGTGGGACACTTACCCCAGTGAGAATCAGTGTGCATGGGACCCTTACCCCAGTGAGACTCAGTATGTGGGACCCATACCCCGGTGAGAGTCGGTGTGTGTGCGATCTGTACCCCAGTGAGAGTCAGTGTGTGTGGGACCCGTACCCTAGTGAGGGTCAGTGTCTGTGGGACCCGTACCCTAGTGAGGGTCAGTGTGTGTGGGATCTGTACCCCAGTGAGAGTCGGTGTGTGTGGGACCCGTACCCCAGTGAGAGTTGGTGTGTGTGGGACCTGTACAGCAGTGAGAGTCAGTGTGTGGGACCCATACCCCAGTGAGAGTCAGTGTGTGTGGAACCCGCACCCCAGTGAGAGTCAGTGTGTGCGGGACCCGTACCCCAGTGAGAGTCAGGGTGTGTGGGACCCTTACCCCAGTGAGAGTCAGTGTGTGTGGGACCCGTACTCCACTGAGAGTCAGTGTGTGTGGAACCCGCACCCCAGTGAGAGTCAGTGTGTGTGGGATCCGTACCCCAGTGAGAGCCAGTGTGTGAGGGACCATACCCCAGTGAGAGTCAGTGTGTATGGGACCCGTACCCCAGTGAGAGTCGCTGTGTGTGGGACCCGTACACCAGGGAGAGTCGGTGTGTGTGGGACCCGTACCCCAGTGAGAGTCGGTGTGTGTGCGACCTGTACCCCAGTGAGAGTCAGTGTGTGTGGGACCCGTACCCTAGTGAGGGTCAGTGTGTGTGGGACCCGTACCCTAGTGAGGGTCAGTGTGTGTGGGATCTGTACCCCAGTGAGAGTCGGTGTGTGTGGGACCCGTACCCCAGTGAGAGTTGGTGTGTGTGGGACCTGCACAGCAGTGAGAGTCAGTGTGTGGGACCCATACCCCAGTGAGAATCAGTGTGTGTGGAACCCGCACCCCAGTGAGAGTCAGTGTGTGCGGGACCCGTACCCCAGTGAGAGTCAGGGTGTGTGGGACCCTTACCCCAGTGAGAGTCGGTGGGTGTGGGACCCATACCCCAGTGAGAGTCAGTATATGTGGGACCCGTATCTCAGTGAGAGTCAGTGTGTGTGGGACCCATACCCCAGTGAGAGTCAGTGTGTGTGGGGCACGTACCCGAGTGAGAATCAGTGTGCATGGGACCCTTACCCCAGTGAGAGTCGGTTTGTGTGGGACCCGTACCCCAGTAAGAGTCGGTGTGTGATGTGGGACCCATACCCCAGTGAGAGTCAGTGTGTGTGTGACCCGTACCCCAGTGAGAGTCAATGTGTGTGGGACTCTTACCCCACTGAGAGTCAGTGTGTGAGGGACACTTACCCCAGTGAGAATCAGTGTGCGTGGGACCCTTACTCCAGTGAGACTCAGTGTGTGGGACCCATACCCCAGTGAGAGTTGGTGTGTGTGCGACCTGTACCCCAGTGAGAGTCAGTGTGTGTGGGACCCGTGCCCTAGTGAGGCTCAGTGTGTGTGGGACCCACACCCCAGTGAGAGTCAGTGTGTGTGGGATCTGTACCCCAGCGAGAGTCGGTGTGTTTGGGACCCGTAGCCCAGTGAGAGTCAGTGTGTGTGTGACCTGTCCCCCAGTGAGAGTCAGTGTGTGTGGGACCCGTACCCTAGTGAGGGTCAGTGTGTGTGGGACCCGTACCCTAGTGAGGGTCAGTGTGTGTGGGATCTGTACCCCAGTGAGAGTCGGTGTGTGTGGGACCCGTACCCCAGTGAGAGTTGGTGTGTGTGGGACCTGTACAGCAGTGAGAGTCAGTGTGTGTGACCCATACCCCAGTGAGAATCAGTGTGTGTGGAACCCGCACCCCAGTGAGAGTCAGTGTGTGTGGGACCCTTATCCCAGTGAGAGTCAGTGTGTGCGGGACCCGTACCCCAGTGAGAGTCAGGGTGTGTGGGACCCTTATCCCAGTGAGAGTCGGTGTGTGTGGGACCCGTACTCCACTGAGAGTCAGTGTGTGTGGAACCCGCACCCCAGTGAGAGTCAGTGTGTGTGGGACCTGTACCCCAGTGAGAGTCAGTGTGTGTGGGATCCGTACCCCAGTGAGAGCCAGTGTGTGAGGGACCATACCCCAGTGAGAGTCAGTGTGTATGGGACCCGTACCCCAGTGAGAGTCGGTGTGTGTGGGACCCGTACACCAGGGAGAGTCGGTGTGTGTGGAACCCGTACCCCAGTGAGAGTCAGTGTGTGTGGGACTCGTACCCCAGTGAGAGTCAGTGTGTCTGTGGTCCGTACTCCAGTGAGAGTCAGTGTGTGTGTGACCCGTACCCCAGTGAGAGTCAGTGTGTGTGGGACTCTTACCCCACTGAGAGTCAGGTGTGTGGGACACTTACCCCAGTGAGAATCAGTGTGCGTGGGACCCTTACCCCAGTGAGACTCAGTGTGTGGGACCCATACCCCGGTGAGAGTCGGTGTGTGTGCGACCTGTACCCCAGTGAGAATCAGTGTGTGTGGAACCCGCACCCCAGTGAGAGTCAGTGTGTGCGGGACCCGTACCCCAGTGAGAGTCAGGGTGTGTGGGACCCTTACCCCAGTGAGAGTCGGTGTGTGTGGGACCCGTACTCCACTGAGAGTCAGTGTGTGTGGAACCCGCACCCCAGTGAGAGTCAGTGTGTGTGGGATCCGTACCCCAGTGAGAGCCAGTGTGTGAGGGACCATACCCCAGTGAGTGTTGGTGTGTATGGGACCCGTATCCCAGTGAGAGTCGGTGTGTGTGGGACCCGTACACCAGGGAGAGTCGGTGTCTGTGGGACCCGTACCCCAGTGAGAGTCAGTGTGTGTGGGACCCGTACCACAGTGAGAGTCAGTGTGTGTGGGACCCATACCCCAGTGAGAGTCAGTGTGTCTGGGACCCGTACCCCAGTGAGAGTCAGTGTGTGTGGGACCCGTACCCCAGTGTGAGTCAGTGTGTGTGAGACCCGTACCCCAGTGAGAGTCGGTGTGTGTGGGACCCGTAGCCCAGTGAGAGTCAGTGCGTGTGGGACACGTACCCCAGTGAGAGTCATTGTGTGTGGGACCCATACCCCAGTGAGAGTCAGTGTGTGTGGGGCACGTACCCGAGTGAGAATCAGTGTGCATGGGACCCATACCCCAGTGAGAGTCAGTTTGTGTGGGACCCGTAGCCCAGTGAGATTCATTGTGTGTGGGACCCGTACCCCAGTGAGAGTCAGTGTGTGTGGGACCCGTACCCCACTGAGAGTCAGTGTGTGTGGGACCCGTACCCCAGTGAGAGTCAGTGTGTGTGGGACCCGTACCCCAGTGAGAGTCGGTGTGTGTGGGACCCGTAGCCCAGTGAGAGTCAGTGCGTGTGGGACACGTACCCCAGTGAGAGTCGGTGTGTGTGGGACCCGTACTCCAGTGAGATTCAGTGTGTGTGGGACCCGTACCCCAGTGAGAGTCGGTATGTGTGTGACCCGTACCCCAGTGAGAGTCAGTGGGTGTGGGACCCATACCCCAGTGAGAGTCAGTATATGTGGGACCCGTATCTCAGTGAGAGTCAGTGTGTGTGGGACCCATACCCCAGTGAGAGTCAGTGTGTGTGGGGCACGTACCCGAGTGAGAATCAGTGTGCATGGGACCCTTACCCCAGTGAGAGTCGGTTTGTGTGGGACCCGTACCCCAGTGAGAGTCGGTGTGTGGTGTGGGACCCATACCCCAGTGAGAGTAAGTGTGTGTTCGACACGTACCCCAGTGAGAGTCAGTGCTTGTGGGACACGTACCCCAGTGAGAGTCAGTGTGTCTGTGGCCCGTACTCCAGTGAGAGTCAGTGTGTGTGTGACCCGTACCCCAGTGAGAGTCAGTTTGTGTGGGACTCTTACCCCACTGAGAGTCAGTGTGTGTGGGACACTTACCCTAGTGAGAATCAGTGTGCGTGGGACCCTTACCCCAGTGAGACTCAGTATGTGGGACCCATACCCCGGTGAGAGTCGGTGTGTGTGCGACCTGTACCCCAGTGAGAGTCAGTGTGTGTGGGACCCGTACCCGAGTGAGGGTCAGTGTGTGTGGGACCCGTACCCTAATGAGGGTCAGTGTGTGTGGGATCTGTACCCCAGTGAGAGTCGGTGTGTGTGGGACCCGTACCCCAGTGAGAGTTGGTGTGTGTGGGACCTGTACAGCAGTGAGAGTCAGTGTGTGGGACCCATACCCCAGTGAGAGTCAGTGTGTGTGGAACCCGCACCCCAGTGAGAGTCAGTGTGTGCGGGACCCGTACCCCAGTGAGAGTCAGGGTGTGTGGGACCCTTACCCCAGTCAGAGTCAGTGTGTGTGGAACCCGCACCCCAGTGAGAGTCAGTGTGTGTGGGATCCGTACCCCAGTGAGAGCTAGTGTGTGAGGGACCATACCCCAGTGAGAGTCAGTGTGTATGGGACCCGTACCCCAGTGAGAGTCGGTATGTGTGGGACCCGTAAACCAGGGAGAGTCGGTGTGTGTGGGACCCGTACCCCAGTGAGAGTCGGTGTGTGTGCGACCTGTACCCCAGTGAGAGTCAGTGTGTGTGGGACCCTTACCCCAGTGAGAGTCGGTTTGTGTGGGACCCGTACCCCAGTGAGAGTCGGTGTGTGGTGTGGGACCCATACCCCAGTGAGAGTAAGTGTGTGTTCGACACGTACCCCAGTAAGAGTCAGTGCTTGTGGGACACGTACCCCAGTGAGAGTCAGTGTGTCTGTGGCCCGTACTCCAGTGAGAGTCAGTGTATGTGTGACCCGTACCCCAGTGAGAGTCAGTGTGTGTGGGACTCTTACCCCACTGAGAGTCAGTGTGTGTGGGACACTTACCCCAGTGAGAATCAGTGTGCATGGGACCCTTACCCCAGTGAGACTCAGTATGTGGGACCCATACCCCGGTGAGAGTCGGTGTGTGTGCGATCTGTACCCCAGTGAGAGTCAGTGTGTGTGGGACCCGTACCCTAGTGAGGGTCAGTGTGTGTGGGACCCGTACCCTAGTGAGGGTCAGTGTGTGTGGGATCTGTACCCCAGTGAGAGTCGGTGTGTGTGGGACCCGTACCCCAGTGAGAGTTGGTGTGTGTGGGACCTGTACAGCAGTGAGAGTCAGTGTGTGGGACCCATACCCCAGTGAGAGTCAGTGTGTGTGGAACCCGCACCCCAGTGAGAGTCAGTGTGTGCGGGACCCGTACCCCAGTGAGAGTCAGGGTGTGTGGGACCCTTACCCCAGTGAGAGTCAGTGTGTGTGGGACCCGTACTCCACTGAGAGTCAGTGTGTGTGGAACCCGCACCCCAGTGAGAGTCAGTGTGTGTGGGATCCGTACCCCAGTGAGAGCCAGTGTGTGAGGGACCATACCCTAGTGAGAGTCAGTGTGTATGGGACCCGTACCCCAGTGAGAGTCGCTGTGTGTGGGACCCGTACACCAGGGAGAGTCGGTGTGTGTGGGACCCGTACCCCAGTGAGAGTCGGTGTGTGTGCGACCTGTACCCCAGTGAGAGTCAGTGTGTGTGGGACCCGTACCCTAGTGAGGGTCAGTGTGTGTGGGACCCGTACCCTAGTGAGGGTCAGTGTGTGTGGGATCTGTACCCCAGTGAGAGTCGGTGTGTGTAGGACCCGTACCCCAGTGAGAGTTGGTGTGTGTGGGACCTGCACAGCAGTGAGAGTCAGTGTGTGGGACCCATACCCCAGTGAGAATCAGTGTGTGTGGAACCCGCACCCCAGTGAGAGTCAGTGTGTGCGGGACCCGTACCCCAGTGAGAGTCAGGGTGTGTGGGACCCTTACCCCAGTGAGAGTCGGTGTGTGTGGGACCCGTACTCCACTGAGAGTCAGTGTGTGTGGAA
Source organism: Pristiophorus japonicus (assembly GCF_044704955.1). NCBI lineage: Eukaryota > Metazoa > Chordata > Chondrichthyes > Pristiophoridae > Pristiophorus > Pristiophorus japonicus. The sequence goes on along the minus strand of NC_091987.1, from coordinate 23,365,231 downwards.
CCCGCACCCCAGTGAGAGTCAGTGTGTGTGGGATCCGTACCCCAGTGAGAGCCAGTGTGTGAGGGACCATACCCCAGTGAGAGTCAGTGTGTATGGGACCCGTACCCCAGTGAGAGTCGGTGTGTGTGGGACCCGTACACCAGGGAGAGTCGGTGTGTGTGGGACCCGTACCCCAGTGAGAGTCAGTGTGTGTGGGACCCGTACCCGAGTGAGAGTCAGTGTGTGTGGGACCCATACCCCAGTGAGAGTCATTGTGTCTGGGACCCGTACCCCAGTGAGAGTCAGTGTGTGTGGGACCCGTACCCAAGTGTGAGTCAGTGTGTGTGAGACCCGTATCCCAGTAAGAGTCAGTGTGTGTGGGACCCGTACCCCAGTGAGAGTCATTGTGTGTGGGACCCGTACCCCAGTGAGAGTCAGTGTGTGTGGGACCCGTACCCCACTGAGAGTCAGTGTGTGTGGGACCCATACCCCAGTGAGAGTCAGTGTGTGTGGGACACGTACCTCAGTGAAAGTCGGTGTGTGTGGGTCCCGTACCCCACTGAGAGTCAGTGTGTGTGGGACCCATACCCCAGTGAGAGTCAGTGTGTGTGGGACCCTTACCCCAGTCAGAGTCAGTGTGTGTGGAACCCGCACCCCAGTGAGAGTCAGTGTGTGTGGGATCCGTACCCCAGTGAGAGCTAGTGTGTGAGGGACCATACCCCAGTGAGAGTCAGTGTGTATGGGACACGTACCCCAGTGAGAGTCGGTATGTGTGGGACCCGTAAACCAGGGAGAGTCGGTGTGTGTGGGACCCGTACCCCAGTGAGAGTCGGTGTGTGTGCGACCTGTACCCCAGTGAGAGTCAGTGTGTGTGGGACCCTTACCCCAGTGAGAGTCGGTTTGTGTGGGACCCGTACCCCAGTGAGAGTCGGTGTGTGGTGTGGGACCCATACCCCAGTGAGAGTAAGTGTGTGTTCGACACGTACCCCAGTAAGAGTCAGTGCTTGTGGGACACGTACCCCAGTGAGAGTCAGTGTGTCTGTGGCCCGTACTCCAGTGAGAGTCAGTGTATGTGTGACCCGTACCCCAGTGAGAGTCAGTGTGTGTGGGACTCTTACCCCACTGAGAGTCAGTGTGTGTGGGACACTTACCCCAGTGAGAATCAGTGTGCATGGGACCCTTACCCCAGTGAGACTCAGTATGTGGGACCCATACCCCGGTGAGAGTCGGTGTGTGTGCGATCTGTACCCCATTGAGAGTCAGTGTGTGTGGGACCCGTACCCTAGTGAGGGTCAGTGTGTGTGGGACCCGTACCCTAGTGAGGGTCAGTGTGTGTGGGATCTGTACCCCAGTGAGAGTCGGTGTGTGTGGGACCCGTACCCCAGTGAGAGTTGGTGTGTGTGGGACCTGTACAGCAGTGAGAGTCAGTGTGTGGGACCCATACCCCAGTGAGAGTCAGTGTGTGTGGAACCCGCACCCCAGTGAGAGTCAGTGTGTGCGGGACCCGTACCCCAGTGAGAGTCAGGGTGTGTGGGACCCTTACCCCAGTGAGAGTCAGTGTGTGTGGGACCCGTACTCCACTGAGAGTCAGTGTGTGTGGAACCCGCACCCCAGTGAGAGTCAGTGTGTGTGGGATCCGTACCCCAGTGAGAGCCAGTGTGTGAGGGACCATACCCCAGTGAGAGTCAGTGTGTATGGGACCCGTACCCCAGTGAGAGTCGCTGTGTGTGGGACCCGTACACCAGGGAGAGTCGGTGTGTGTGGGACCCGTACCCCAGTGAGAGTCGGTGTGTGTGCGACCTGTACCCCAGTGAGAGTCAGTGTGTGTGGGACCCGTACCCTAGTGAGGGTCAGTGTGTGTGGGACCCGTACCCTAGTGAGGGTCAGTGTGTGTGGGATCTGTACCCCAGTGAGAGTCGGTGTGTGTAGGACCCGTACCCCAGTGAGAGTTGGTGTGTGTGGGACCTGCACAGCAGTGAGAGTCAGTGTGTGGGACCCATACCCCAGTGAGAATCAGTGTGTGTGGAACCCGCACCCCAGTGAGAGTCAGTGTGTGCGGGACCCGTACCCCAGTGAGAGTCAGGGTGTGTGGGACCCTTACCCCAGTGAGAGTCGGTGTGTGTGGGACCCGTACTCCACTGAGAGTCAGTGTGTGTGGAACCCGCACCCCAGTGAGAGTCAGTGTGTGTGGGATCCGTACCCCAGTGAGAGCCAGTGTGTGAGGGACCATACCCCAGTGAGAGTCAGTGTGTATGGGACCCGTACCCCAGTGAGAGTCGGTGTGTGTGGGACACGTACACCAGGGAGAGTCGGTGTGTGTGGGACCCGTACCCCAGTGAGAGTCAGTGTGTGTGGGACCCGTACCCGAGTGAGAGTCAGTGTGTGTGGGACCCATACCCCAGTGAGAGTCATTGTGTCTGGGACCCGTACCCCAGTGAGAGTCAGTGTGTGTGGGACCCGTACCCAAGTGTGAGTCAGTGTGTGTGAGACCCGTATCCCAGTAAGAGTCAGTGTGTGTGGGACCCGTACCCCAGTGAGAGTCATTGTGTGTGGGACCCGTACCCCAGTGAGAGTCAGTGTGTGTGGGACCCGTACCCCACTGAGAGTCAGTGTGTGTGGGACCCATACCCCAGTGAGAGTCAGTGTGTGTGGGACACGTACCTCAGTGAAAGTCGGTGTGTGTGGGTCCCGTACCCCAGTGAGAGTCAGTGTGTGTGGGACCCGTACCCCAGTGAGAGTCGGTGTGTGTGGGACCCGTAGCCCAGTGAGAGTCAGTGCGTGTGGGACACGTACCCCAGTGAGAGTCGGTGTGTGTGGGACCCGTACTCCAGTGAGAGTCAGTGTGTGTGGGACCCGTACCCCAGTGAGAGTCGGTATGTGTGTGACCCGTACCCCAGTGAGAGTCAGTGGGTGTGGGACCCATACCCCAGTGAGAGTCAGTATATGTGGGACCCGTATCTCAGTGAGAGTCAGTGTGTGTGGGACCCATACCCCAGTGAGAGTCAGTGTGTGTGGGGCACGTACCCGAGTGAGAATCAGTGTGCATGGGACCCTTACCCCAGTGAGAGTCGGTTTGTGTGGGACCCGTACCCCAGTAAGAGTCGGTGTGTGATGTGGGACCCATACCCCAGTGAGAGTCAGTGTGTGTGTGACCCGTACCCCAGTGAGAGTCAATGTGTGTGGGACTCTTACCCCACTGAGAGTCAGTGTGTGAGGGACACTTACCCCAGTGAGAATCAGTGTGCGTGGGACCCTTACTCCAGTGAGACTCAGTGTGTGGGACCCATACCCCAGTGAGAGTTGGTGTGTGTGCGACCTGTACCCCAGTGAGAGTCAGTGTGTGTGGGACCCGTGCCCTAGTGAGGCTCAGTGTGTGTGGGACCCACACCCCAGTGAGAGTCAGTGTGTGTGGGATCTGTACCCCAGCGAGAGTCGGTGTGTTTGGGACCCGTAGCCCAGTGAGAGTCAGTGTGTGTGGGACCTGTCCCCCAGTGAGAGTCAGTGTGTGTGGGACCCATACCCCAGTGAGAGTCAGTGTGTGTGGAACCCGCACCCCAGTGAGAGTCAGTGTGTGCGGGACCCGTACCCCAGTGAGAGTCAGGGTGTGTGGGACCCTTACCCCAGTGAGAGTCAGTGTGTGTGGGACCCGTACTCCACTGAGAGTCAGTGTGTGTGGAACCCGCACCCCAGTGAGAGTCAGTGTGTGTGGGATCCGTACCCCAGTGAGAGCCAGTGTGTGAGGGACCATACCCCAGTGAGAGTCAGTGTGTATGGGACCCGTACCCCAGTGAGAGTCGCTGTGTGTGGGACCCGTACACCAGGGAGAGTCGGTGTGTGTGGGACCCGTACCCCAGTGAGAGTCGGTGTGTGTGCGACCTGTACCCCAGTGAGAGTCAGTGTGTGTGGGACCCGTACCCTAGTGAGGGTCAGTGTGTGTGGGACCCGTACCCTAGTGAGGGTCAGTGTGTGTGGGATCTGTACCCCAGTGAGAGTCGGTGTGTGTAGGACCCGTACCCCAGTGAGAGTTGGTGTGTGTGGGACCTGCACAGCAGTGAGAGTCAGTGTGTGGGACCCATACCCCAGTGAGAATCAGTGTGTGTGGAACCCGCACCCCAGTGAGAGTCAGTGTGTGCGGGACCCGTACCCCAGTGAGAGTCAGGGTGTGTGGGACCCTTACCCCAGTGAGAGTCGGTGTGTGTGGGACCCGTACTCCACTGAGAGTCAGTGTGTGTGGAACCCGCACCCCAGTGAGAGTCAGTGTGTGTGGGATCCGTACCCCAGTGAGAGCCAGTGTGTGAGGGACCATACCCCAGTGAGAGTCAGTGTGTATGGGACCCGTACCCCAGTGAGAGTCGGTGTGTGTGGGACCCGTACACCAGGGAGAGTCGGTGTGTGTGGGACCCGTACCCCAGTGAGAGTCAGTGTGTGTGGGACCCGTACCCGAGTGAGAGTCAGTGTGTGTGGGACCCATACCCCAGTGAGAGTCATTGTGTCTGGGACCCGTACCCCAGTGAGAGTCAGTGTGTGTGGGACCCGTACCCAAGTGTGAGTCAGTGTGTGTGAGACCCGTATCCCAGTGAGAGTCAGTGTGTGTGGGACCCATACCCCAGTGAGAGTCAGTGTGTGTGGGACCCGTAGCCCAGTGAGAGTCATTGTGTGTGGGACCCGTACCCCAGTGAGAGTCAGTGTGTGTGGGACCCGTACCCCACTGAGAGTCAGTGTGTGTGGGACCCATACCCCAGTGAGAGTCAGTGTGTGTGGGACACGTACCCCAGTGAGAGTCGGTGTGTGTGGGACCCGTAGCCCAGTGAGAGTCAGTGCGTGTGGGACATGTACCCCAGTGAGAGTCGGTGTGTGTGGGACCCGTACTCCAGTGAGAGTCAGTGTGTGTGGGACCCGTACCCCAGTGAGAGTCGGTATGTGTGTGACCCGTACCCCAGTGAGAGTCAGTGGGTGTGGGACCCATACCCCAGTGAGAGTCAGTATATGTGGGACCCGTATCTCAGTGAGAGTCAGTGTGTGTGGGACCCATACCCCAGTGAGAGTCAGTGTGTGTGGGGCACGTACCCGAGTGAGAATCAGTGTGCATGGGACCCTTACCCCAGTGAGAGTCGGTTTGTGTGGGACCCGTACCCCAGTAAGAGTCGGTGTGTGATGTGGGACCCATACCCCAGTGAGAGTCAGTGTGTGTGTGACCCGTACCCCAGTGAGAGTCAATGTGTGTGGGACTCTTACCCCACTGAGAGTCAGTGTGTGAGGGACACTTACCCCAGTGAGAATCAGTGTGCGTGGGACCCTTACTCCAGTGAGACTCAGTGTGTGGGACCCATACCCCAGTGACAGTTGGTGTGTGTGCGACCTGTACCCCAGTGAGAGTCAGTGTGTGTGGGACCCGTGCCCTAGTGAGGCTCAGTGTGTGTGGGACCCACACCCCAGTGAGAGTCAGTGTGTGTGGGATCTGTACCCCAGCGAGAGTCGGTGTGTTTGGGACCCGTAGCCCAGTGAGAGTCAGTGTGTGTGGGACCTGTCCCCCAGTGAGAGTCAGTGTGTGTGGGACCCGTACCCTAGTGAGGGTCAGTGTGTGTGGGACCCGTACCCTAGTGAGGGTCAGTGTGTGTGGGATCTGTACCCCAGTGAGAGTCGGTGTGTGTGGGACCCGTACCCCAGTGAGAGTTGGTGTGTGTGGGACCTGTACAGCAGTGAGAGTCAGTGTGTGGGACCCATACCCCAGTGAGAATCAGTGTGTGTGGAACCCGCTCCCCAGTGAGAGTCAGTGTGTGCGGGACCCGTACCCCAGTGAGAGTCAGGGTGTGTGGGACCCTTATCCCAGTGAGAGTCGGTGTGTGTGGGACCCGTACTCCACTGAGAGTCAGTGTGTGTGGAACCCGCACCCCAGTGAGAGTCAGTGTGTGTGGGCTCCGTACCCCAGTGAGAGCCAGTGTGTGAGGGACCATACCCCAGTGAGAGTCGGTTTGTGTGGGACCCGTACCCCAGTAAGAGTCGGTGTGTGATGTGGGACCCATACCCCAGTGAGAGTCAGTGTGTGTGTGACCCGTACCCCAGTGAGAGTCAATGTGTGTGGGACTCTTACCCCACTGAGAGTCAGTGTGTGAGGGACACTTACCCCAGTGAGAATCAGTGTGCGTGGGACCCTTACTCCAGTGAGACTCAGTGTGTGGGACCCATACCCCAGTGAGAGTTGGTGTGTGTGCGACCTGTACCCCAGTGAGAGTCAGTGTGTGTGGGACCCGTGCCCTAGTGAGGCTCAGTGTGTGTGGGACCCACACCCCAGTGAGAGTCAGTGTGTGTGGGATCTGTACCCCAGCGAGAGTCGGTGTGTTTGGGACCCGTAGCCCAGTGAGAGTCAGTGTGTGTGGGACCTGTCCCCCAGTGAGAGTCAGTGTGTGTGGGACCCGTACCCTAGTGAGGGTCAGTGTGTGTGGGACCCGTACCCTAGTGAGGGTCAGTGTGTGTGGGATCTGTACCCCAGTGAGAGTCGGTGTGTGTGGGACCCGTACCCCAGTGAGAGTTGGTGTGTGTGGGACCTGTACAGCAGTGAGAGTCAGTGTGTGGGACCCATACCCCAGTGAGAATCAGTGTGTGTGGAACCCGCTCCCCAGTGAGAGTCAGTGTGTGCGGGACCCGTACCCCAGTGAGAGTCAGGGTGTGTGGGACCCTTATCCCAGTGAGAGTCGGTGTGTGTGGGACCCGTACTCCACTGAGAGTCAGTGTGTGTGGAACCCGCACCCCAGTGAGAGTCAGTGTGTGTGGGCTCCGTACCCCAGTGAGAGCCAGTGTGTGAGGGACCATACCCCAGTGAGAGTCAGTGTGTATGGGACCCGTACCCCAGTGAGAGTCGGTGTGTGTGGGACCCGTACACCAGGGAGAGTCGGTGTGTGTGGGACCCGTACCCCAGTGAGAGTCAGTGTGTGTGGGACCCGTACCCCAGTGAGAGTCATTGTGTGTGGGACCCGTACCCCAGTGAGAGTCAGTGTGTGTGGGACCCGTACCCCACTGAGAGTCAGTGTGTGTGGGACCCGTACCCCAGTGAGAGTCGGTGTGTGTGGGACACGTACCCCAGTGAAAGTCGGTGTGTGTGGGACCCGTACCCCAGTGAGAGTCAGTGTGTGTGGGACCCGTACCCCAGTGAGAGTCGGTGTGTGTGGGACCCGTAGCCCAGTGAGAGTCAGTGCGTGTGGGACACGTACCCCAGTGAGAGTCGGTGTGTGTGGGACCCGTACTCCAGTGAGAATCAGTGTGTGTGGGACCCGTACCCCAGTGAGAGTCGGTATGTGTGTGACCCGTACCCCAGTGAGAGTCAGTGGGTGTGGGACCCATACCCCAGTGAGAGTCAGTATATGTGGGACCCATATCTCAGTGAGAGTCAGTGTGTGTGGGACCCATACCCCAGTGAGAGTCAGTGTGTGTGGGGCACGTACCCGAGTGAGAATCAGTGTGCATGGGACCCTTACCCCAGTGAGAGTCGGTTTGTGTGGGACCCGTACCCCAGTAAGAGTCGGTGTGTGATGTGGGACCCATACCCCAGTGAGAGTCAGTGTGTGTGTGACCCGTACCCCAGTGAGAGTCAATGTGTGTGGGACTCTTACCCCACTGAGAGTCAGTGTGTGAGGGACACTTACCCCAGTGAGAATCAGTGTGCGTGGGACCCTTACTCCAGTGAGACTCAGTGTGTGGGACCCATACCCCAGTGAGAGTTGGTGTGTGTGCGACCTGTACCCCAGTGAGAGTCAGTGTGTGTGGGACCCGTGCCCTAGTGAGGCTCAGTGTGTGTGGGACCCACACCCCAGTGAGAGTCAGTGTGTGTGGGCTCTGTACCCCAGCGAGAGTCGGTGTGTTTGGGACCCATAGCCCAGTGAGAGTCAGTGTGTGTGGGACCTGTCCCCCAGTGAGAGTCAGTGTGTGTGAGACCCGTACCCTGGTGAGGGTCAGTGTGTGTGGGACCCGTACCCTAGTGAGGGTCAGTGTGTGTGGGATCTGTACCCCAGTGAGAGTCGGTGTGTGTGGGACCCGTACCCCAGTGAGAGTTGGTGTGTGTGGGACCCGTACTCCACTGAGAGTCAGTGTGTGTGGAACCCGCACCCCAGTGAGAGTCAGTGTGTGTGGGATCCGTACCCCAGTGAGAGCCAGTGTGTGAGGGACCATACCCCAGTGAGAGTCAGTGTGTATGGGACCCGTTCCCCAGTGAGAGTCGGTGTGTGTGGGACCCGTACACCAGGGAGAGTCGGTGTGTGTGGGACCCGTACCCCAGTGAGAGTCAGTGTGTGTGGGACCCGTACCCCAGTGAGAGTCAGTGTGTGTGGGATCCGTACCCCAGTGAGAGTCAGTGTGTGTGGGACCTGTACCCCAGTGAGAGTCAGTGTGTGTGGGACCCGTACCCGAGTGAGAGTCAGTATATGTGGGACCCGTACCCCAGTGAGAGTCAGTCTGTGTGGGATCCGTACCCCAGTGAAAGTCAGTGTGTGTGGGACCTTTACCCCAGTGAGAGTCAGTGTGTATGGGACCCGTACCCGAGTGAGAGTCAGTATATGTGGGACCCGTACCCCAGTGAGAGTCGGTGTGTGTGGGACACGTACCCCAGTGAAAGTCGGTGTGTGTGGGACCCGTACCCCAGTGAGAGTCAGTGTGTGTGGGACCCGTACCCCAGTGAGAGTCGGTGTGTATGGGACCCGTACCCCAGTGAGAGCCGGTGTGTGTGGGACCCGTACCCCAGCGAGAGTCGGTGTGTTTGGGACCCGTACCCCAGTGAGAGTCAGTCTGTGTGGGATCCGTACCCCAGTGAAAGTCAGTGTGTGTGGGATCCGTATCCCAGTGAGAGTCAGTGTGTGTGGGATCCGTACCCCAGTGAGAATCAGGGTGTGTGGGACGCGTACCCCACTGAGAGTCGGTGTGTATTGGACCCGTACCCCAGTGAGAGCCGGTGTGTTTGGGACCCGTAGCCCAGTGAGAGTCAGTGTGTGTGGGACCCGTACCCCAGTGAGAGCCAGTGTGTGAGGGACCACACCCCAGTGAGAGTCAGTGTGTGTGGGACCCGTACCCCAGTGAAAGTCAGTGTGTGTGGGATCCGTATCCCAGTGAGAGTCAGTGTGTGTGGGATCCGTACCCCAGTGAGAATCAGGGTGTGTGGGACGCGTACCCCACTGAGAGTCGGTGTGTATTGGACCCGTACCCCAGTGAGAGCCGGTGTGTTTGGGACCCGTAGCCCAGTGAGAGTCAGTGTGTGTGGGACCCGTACCCCAGTGAGAGCCAGTGTGTGAGGGACCATACCCCAGTGAGAGTCAGTGTGTGTGGGACCCGTACCCCAGTGAGAGTCAGTGTGTGTGGGATCCGTACCCCAGTGAGAGTCAGTGTGTGTGGAATCCGTACCCCATTGAGAGTCGGTGTGTGTGTGACCCGTACCACAGTGAGAGTCGGTGAGTGTGGGACCCATAACCCAGTGAGAGTGAGTGTGTGGGACCCATAGCCCAGTGAGAGTCACCGTGTGTGGGACTCATACCCAAGTGAGAGTCGGTGTGTGTGGGACTCGTACCCAAGTGAGAGTCAGTGTTTGTGGGACTCGTACCCAAGTGAGAGCCAGTGTGTGTGGGACCTGTACCCCAGTGAGAGCCAGTGTGTGTGGGATCCGTACCCCAGTGAGAGTCAGTGTGTGTGGGATCCGTACCCCAGTGAGTGTCAGTGTGTGTGGTACCCGTACCCCAGCGAGAATCGGTGTGTTTGGGACCCGTAGCCCAGTGAGAGTCAGTGCGTGTGGGACACGTACCCCAGTGAGAGTCAGTGTGTCTGTGGCCCGTACTCCAGTGAGAGTCAGTGTGTGTGTGACCCGTACCCCAGTGAGAGTCAGTGTGTGTGGGACTCTTACCCCACTGAGAGTCAGTGTGTGTGGGACACTTACCCCAGTGAGAATCAGTGTGCGTGGGACCCTTACCCCTGTGAGACTCAGTGTGTGGGACCCATACCCCGGTGAGAGTCGGTGTGTGTGCGACCTGTACCCCAGTGAGAGTCAGTGTGTGCGGGACCCGTACCCTAGTGAGACTCATTGTGTGTGGGACCCGTACCCGAGTGAGAGTCAGTGTGTGTAGGACCCGTACCCCAGTGAGAATCAGGGTGTGTGGGACCCGTACCCCACTGAGAGTCGGTGTGTATGGGACCCGTACCCCAGTGAGAGCCGGTGTGTGTGGGACCCGTACCCCAGCGAGAGTCGGTGTGTTTGAGACCCGTTGCCCAGTGAAAGTCAGTGTGTGTGGGACCCGTACCCCAGTGAGAGTCAGTCTGTGTGCGATCCGTATCCCAGTGAGAGCCAGTGTGTGAGTGACCATACCCCAGTGAGAGTCAGTATGTGTGGGACCCGTACCCCAGTGAGAGTCGGCGTGTGTGTGACCCATACCCCAGTGAGAGCGAGTATGTGGGACCCATACCCCAGTGAGAGTCAGTGCGTGTGGGACACGTACCCCAGTGAGAGTCAGTGTGTGTGGGACCCGTACCCCAGTGAGAGTCAGCGTGTGTGGGACCCGTATCCCAGTGAGAGTCAGTGTGTGTGGGACCCGTATCCCAGTGAGAGTCAGTGTGTGTGGGACCTGTACCCCAGTGAGAATCAGTGTGTGTGGGACACGTACCCCACTGAAAGTCGGTGTGTATGGGACCCGTACCCCAGTGAGAGCCGGTGTGTGTGGGACCCGTACCCCAGCGAGAGTCGGTGTGTTTGGGACCCGTACCCCAGTGAGAGTCAGTCTGTGTGGGATCCGTACCCCAGTGAAAGTCAGTGTGTGTGGGATCCGTATCCCAGTGAGAGTCAGTGTGTGTGGGATCCGTACCCCAGTGAGAATCAGGGTGTGTGGGACGCGTACCCCACTGAGAGTCGGTGTGTATTGGACCCGTACCCCAGTGAGAGCCGGTGTGTTTGGGACCCGTAGCCCAGTGAGAGTCAGTGTGTGTGGGACCCGTACCCCAGTGAGAGCCAGTGTGTGAGGGACCATACCCCAGTGAGAGTCAGTGTGTGTGGGACCCGTACCCCAGTGAAAGTCAGTGTGTGTGGGATCCGTATCCCAGTGAGAGTCAGTGTGTGTGGGATCCATACCCCAGTGAGAATCAGGGTGTGTGGGACGCGTACCCCACTGAGAGTCGGTGTGTATTGGACCCGTACCCCAGTGAGAGCCGGTGTGTTTGGGACCTGTAGCCCAGTGAGAGTCAGTGTGTGTGGGACCCGTACCCCAGTGAGAGCCAGTGTGTGAGGGACCATACCCCAGTGAGAGTCAGTGTGTGTGGGACCCGTACCCCAGTGAGAGTCAGTGTGTGTGGGATCCGTACCCCAGTGAGAGTCAGTGTGTGTGGAATCCGTACCCCATTGAGAGTCGGTGTGTGTGTGACCCGTACCACAGTGAGAGTCGGTGAGTGTGGGACCCATAACCCAGTGAGAGTGAGTGTGTGGGACCCATAGCCCAGTGAGAGTCACCGTGTGTGGGACTCATACCCAAGTGAGAGTCGGTGTGTGTGGGACTCGTACCCAAGTGAGAGTCAGTGTTTGTGGGACTCGTACCCAAGTGAGAGCCAGTGTGTGTGGGACCTGTACCCCAGTGAGAGCCAGTGTGTGTGGGATCCGTACCCCAGTGAGAGTCAGTGTGTGTGGGATCCGTACCCCAGTGAGTGTCAGTGTGTGTGGTACCCGTACCCCAGCGAGAATCGGTGTGTTTGGGACCCGTAGCCCAGTGAGAGTCAGTGCGTGTGGGACACGTACCCCAGTGAGAGTCAGTGTGTCTGTGGCCCGTACTCCAGTGAGAGTCAGTGTGTGTGTGACCCGTACCCCAGTGAGAGTCAGTGTGTGTGGGACTCTTACCCCACTGAGAGTCAGTGTGTGTGGGACACTTACCCCAGTGAGAATCAGTGTGCGTGGGACCCTTACCCCAGTGAGACTCAGTGTGTGGGACCCATACCCCGGTGAGAGTCGGTGTGTGTGCGACCTGTACCCCAGTGAGAGTCAGTGTGTGCGGGACCCGTACCCTAGTGAGGGTCAGTGTGTGTGGGACCCATACCCCAGTGAGAGTCAGTGTGTGTGGGACCCATACCCCAGTGAGAGTCAGTGTGTGTGGGACCCATACCCCAGTGAGAGTCAGTGTGTGTGGGACCCGTAGCCCAGTGAGAGTCATTGTGTGTGGGACCCGTACCCCAGTGAGAGTCAGTGTGTGTGGGACCCGTACCCCACTGAGAGTCAGTGTGTGTGGGACCCGTACCCCAGTGAGAGTCGGTGTGTGTGGGACACGTACCCCAGTGATAGTCGGTGTGTGTGGGACCCGTACCCCAGTGAGCGTCGGTGTGTGTGGGACCCGTACCCCAGTGAGAGTCGGTGTGTGTGGGACCCGTAGCCCAGTGAGAGTCAGTGCGTGTGGGACACGTACCCCAGTGAGAGTCGGTGTGTGTGGGACCCGTACTCCAGTGAGAGTCAGTGTGTGTGGGACCCGTACCCCAGTGAGAGTCGGTATGTGTGTGACCCGTACCCCAGTGTGAGTCAGTGGGTGTGGGACCCATACCCCAGTGAGAGTCAGTATATGTGGGACCCGTATCTCAGTGAGAGTCAGTGTGTGTGGGACCCATACCCCAGTGAGAGTCAGTGTGTGTGGGGCACGTACCCGAGTGAGAATCAGTGTGCATGGGACCCTTACCCCAGTGAGAGTCGGTTTGTGTGGGACCCGTACCCCAGTAAGAGTCGGTGTGTGGTGTGGGACCCATACCCCAGTGAGAGTAAGTGTGTGTTCGACACGTACCCCAGTGAGAGTCAGTGTGTGTGGGACCCGTGCCCTAGTGAGGCTCAGTGTGTGTGGGACCCACACCCCACTGAGAGTCAGTGTGTGTGGGACCCGTACCCCAGTGAGAGTTGGTGTGTGTGGGACCCGTACTCCACTGAGAGTCAGTGTGTGTGGAACCCGCACCCCAGTGAGAGTCAGTGTGTGTGGGATCCGTACCCCAGTGAGAGCCAGTGTGTGAGGGACCATACCCCAGTGAGAGTCAGTGTGTATGGGACCCGTACCCCAGTGAGAGTCGGTGTGTGTGGGACCCGTACACCAGGGAGAGTCGGTGTGTGTGGGACCCGTACCCCAGTGAGAGTCAGTGTGTGTGGGACCCGTACCCGAGTGAGAGTCAGTGTGTGTGGGACCCATACCCCAGTGAGAGTCATTGTGTCTGGGACCCGTACCCCAGTGAGAGTCAGTGTGTGTGGGACCCGTACCCAAGTGTGAGTCAGTGTGTGTGAGACCCGTATCCCAGTGAGAGTCAGTGTGTGTGGGACCCATACCCCAGTGAGAGTCAGTGTGTGTGGGACCCGTAGCCCAGTGAGAGTCATTGTGTGTGGGACCCGTACCCCAGTGAGAGTCGGTGTGTGATGTGGGACCCATACCCCAGTGAGAGTCAGTGTGTGTGTGACCCGTACCCCAGTGAGAGTCAATGTGTGTGGGACTCTTACCCCACTGAGAGTCAGTGTGTGAGGGACACTTACCCCAGTGAGAATCAGTGTGCGTGGGACCCTTACTCCAGTGAGACTCAGTGTGTGGGACCCATACCCCAGTGAGAGTTGGTGTGTGTGCGACCTGTACCCCAGTGAGAGTCAGTGTGTGTGGGACCCGTGCCCTAGTGAGGCTCAGTGTGTGTGGGACCCACACCCCAGTGAGAGTCAGTGTGTGTGGGATCTGTACCCCAGCGAGAGTCGGTGTGTTTGGGACCCGTAGCCCAGTGAGAGTCAGTGTGTGTGGGACCTGTCCCCCAGTGAGAGTCAGTGTGTGTGGGACCCATACCCCAGTGAGAGTCAGTGTGTGTGGAACCCGCACCCCAGTGAGAGTCAGTGTGTGCGGGACCCGTACCCCAGTGAGAGTCAGGGTGTGTGGGACCCTTACCCCAGTGAGAGTCAGTGTGTGTGGGACCCGTACTCCACTGAGAGTCAGTGTGTGTGGAACCCGCACCCCAGTGAGAGTCAGTGTGTGTGGGATCCATACCCCAGTGAGAGCCAGTGTGTGAGGGACCATACCCCAGTGAGAGTCAGTGTGTATGGGACCCGTACCCCAGTGAGAGTCGCTGTGTGTGGGACCCGTACACCAGGGAGAGTCGGTGTGTGTGGGACCCGTACCCCAGTGAGAGTCGGTGTGTGTGCGACCTGTACCCCAGTGAGAGTCAGTGTGTGTGGGACCCGTACCCTAGTGAGGGTCAGTGTGTGTGGGACCCGTACCCTAGTGAGGGTCAGTGTGTGTGGGATCTGTACCCCAGTGAGTGTCGGTGTGTGTAGGACCCGTACCCCAGTGAGAGTTGGTGTGTGTGGGACCTGCACAGCAGTGAGAGTCAGTGTGTGGGACCCATACCCCAGTGAGAATCAGTGTGTGTGGAACCCGCACCCCAGTGAGAGTCAGTGTGTGCGGGACCCGTACCCCAGTGAGAGTCAGGGTGTGTGGGACCCTTACCCCAGTGAGAGTCGGTGTGTGTGGGACCCGTACTCCACTGAGAGTCAGTGAGTGTGGAACCCGCACCCCAGTGAGAGCCAGTGTGTGAGGGACCATACCCCAGTGAGAGTCAGTGTGTGTGGGATCCGTACCCCAGTGAGAGCCAGTGTGTGAGGGACCATACCCCAGTGAGAGTCAGTGTGTATGGGACCCGTACCCCAGTGAGAGTCGGTGTGTGTGGGACCCGTACACCAGGGAGAGTCGGTGTGTGTGGGACCCGTACCCCAGTGAGAGTCAGTGTGTGTGGGACCCGTACCCGAGTGAGAGTCAGTGTGTGTGGGACCCATACCCCAGTGAGAGTCATTGTGTCTGGGACCCGTACCCCAGTGAGAGTCAGTGTGTGTGGGACCCGTACCCAAGTGTGAGTCAGTGTGTGTGAGACCCGTATCCCAGTGAGAGTCAGTGTGTGTGGGACCCATACCCCAGTGAGAGTCAGTGTGTGTGCGACCCGTAGCCCAGTGAGAGTCATTGTGTGTGGGACCCGTACCCCAGTGAGAGTCAGTGTGTGTGGGACCCGTACCCCACTGAGAGTCAGTGTGTGTGGGACCCATACCCCAGTGAGAGTCAGTGTGTGTGGGACACGTACCCCAGTGAAAGTCGGTGTGTGTGGGACCCGTACCCCAGTGAGAGTCAGTGTGTGTGGGACCCGTACCCCAGTGAGAGTCGGTGTGTGTGGGACCCGTAGCCCAGTGAGAGTCAGTGCGTGTGGGACACGTACCCCAGTGAGAGTCGGTGTGTGTGGGACCCGTACTCCAGTGAGAGTCAGTGTGTGTGGGACCCGTACCCCAGTGAGAGTCGGTTTGTGTGGGACCCGTACCCCAGTAAGAGTCGGTGTGTGATGTGGGACCCATACCCCAGTGAGAGTCAGTGTGTGTGTGACCCGTACCCCAGTGAGAGTCAATGTGTGTGGGACTCTTACCCCACTGAGAGTCAGTGTGTGAGGGACACTTACCCCAGTGAGAATCAGTGTGCGTGGGACCCTTACTCCAGTGAGACTCAGTGTGTGGGACCCGTACCCCAGTGAGAGTCGGTGTGTATGGGACCCGTACCCCAGTGAGAGCCGGTGTGTGTGGGACCCGTACCCCAGCGAGAGTCGGTGTGTTTGGGACCCGTACCCCAGTGAGAGTCAGTCTGTGTGGGATCCGTACCCCAGTGAAAGTCAGTGTGTGTGGGATCCGTATCCCAGTGAGAGTCAGTGTGTGTGGGATCCGTACCCCAGTGAGAATCAGGGTGTGTGGGACGCGTACCCCACTGAGAGTCGGTGTGTATTGGACCCGTACCCCAGTGAGAGCCGGTGTGTTTGGGACCCGTAGCCCAGTGAGAGTCAGTGTGTGTGGGACCCGTACCCCAGTGAGAGCCAGTGTGTGAGGGACCACACCCCAGTGAGAGTCAGTGTGTGTGGGACCCGTACCCCAGTGAAAGTCAGTGTGTGTGGGATCCGTATCCCAGTGAGAGTCAGTGTGTGTGGAATCCGTACCCCAGTGAGAATCAGGGTGTGTGGGACGCGTACCCCACTGAGAGTCGGTGTGTATTGGACCCGTACCCCAGTGAGAGCCGGTGTGTTTGGGACCCGTAGCCCAGTGAGAGTCAGTGTGTGTGGGACCCGTACCCCAGTGAGAGCCAGTGTGTGAGGGACCATACCCCAGTGAGAGTCAGTGTGTGTGGGACCCGTACCCCAGTGAGAGTCAGTGTGTGTGGGATCCGTACCCCAGTGAGAGTCAGTGTGTGTGGAATCCGTACCCCATTGAGAGTCGGTGTGTGTGTGACCCGTACCACAGTGAGAGTCGGTGAGTGTGGGACCCATAACCCAGTGAGAGTGAGTGTGTGGGACCCATAGCCCAGTGAGAGTCACCGTGTGTGGGACTCATACCCAAGTGAGAGTCGGTGTGTGTGGGACTCGTACCCAAGTGAGAGTCAGTGTTTGTGGGACTCGTACCCAAGTGAGAGCCAGTGTGTGTGGGACCTGTACCCCAGTGAGAGCCAGTGTGTGTGGGATCCGTACCCCAGTGAGAGTCAGTGTGTGTGGGATCCGTACCCCAGTGAGTGTCAGTGTGTGTGGTACCCGTACCCCAGCGAGAATCGGTGTGTTTGGGACCCGTAGCCCAGTGAGAGTCAGTGCGTGTGGGACACGTACCCCAGTGAGAGTCAGTGTGTCTGTGGCCCGTACTCCAGTGAGAGTCAGTGTGTGTGTGACCCGTACCCCAGTGAGAGTCAGTGTGTGTGGGACTCTTACCCCACTGAGAGTCAGTGTGTGTGGGACACTTACCCCAGTGAGAATCAGTGTGCGTGGGACCCTTACCCCTGTGAGACTCAGTGTGTGGGACCCATACCCCGGTGAGAGTCGGTGTGTGTGCGACCTGTACCCCAGTGAGAGTCAGTGTGTGCGGGACCCGTACCCTAGTGAGACTCATTGTGTGTGGGACCCGTACCCGAGTGAGAGTCAGTGTGTGTAGGACCCGTACCCCAGTGAGAATCAGGGTGTGTGGGACCCGTACCCCACTGAGAGTCGGTGTGTATGGGACCCGTACCCCAGTGAGAGCCGGTGTGTGTGGGACCCGTACCCCAGCGAGAGTCGGTGTGTTTGAGACCCGTTGCCCAGTGAAAGTCAGTGTGTGTGGGACCCGTACCCCAGTGAGAGTCAGTCTGTGTGCGATCCGTATCCCAGTGAGAGCCAGTGTGTGAGTGACCATACCCCAGTGAGAGTCAGTATGTGTGGGACCCGTACCCCAGTGAGAGTCGGCGTGTGTGTGACCCATACCCCAGTGAGAGCGAGTATGTGGGACCCATACCCCAGTGAGAGTCAGTGCGTGTGGGACACGTACCCCAGTGAGAGTCAGTGTGTGTGGGACCCGTACCCCAGTGAGAGTCAGCGTGTGTGGGACCCGTATCCCAGTGAGAGTCAGTGTGTGTGGGACCCGTATCCCAGTGAGAGTCAGTGTGTGTGGGACCTGTACCCCAGTGAGAATCAGTGTGTGTGGGACACGTACCCCACTGAAAGTCGGTGTGTATGGGACCCGTACCCCAGTGAGAGCCGGTGTGTGTGGGACCCGTACCCCAGCGAGAGTCGGTGTGTTTGGGACCCGTACCCCAGTGAGAGTCAGTCTGTGTGGGATCCGTACCCCAGTGAAAGTCAGTGTGTGTGGGATCCGTATCCCAGTGAGAGTCAGTGTGTGTGGGATCCGTACCCCAGTGAGAATCAGGGTGTGTGGGACGCGTACCCCACTGAGAGTCGGTGTGTATTGGACCCGTACCCCAGTGAGAGCCGGTGTGTTTGGGACCCGTAGCCCAGTGAGAGTCAGTGTGTGTGGGACCCGTACCCCAGTGAGAGCCAGTGTGTGAGGGACCATACCCCAGTGAGAGTCAGTGTGTGTGGGACCCGTACCCCAGTGAAAGTCAGTGTGTGTGGGATCCGTATCCCAGTGAGAGTCAGTGTGTGTGGGATCCATACCCCAGTGAGAATCAGGGTGTGTGGGACGCGTACCCCACTGAGAGTCGGTGTGTATTGGACCCATACCCCAGTGAGAGCCGGTGTGTTTGGGACCTGTAGCCCAGTGAGAGTCAGTGTGTGTGGGACCCGTACCCCAGTGAGAGCCAGTGTGTGAGGGACCATACCCCAGTGAGAGTCAGTGTGTGTGGGACCCGTACCCCAGTGAGAGTCAGTGTGTGTGGGATCCGTACCCCAGTGAGAGTCAGTGTGTGTGGAATCCGTACCCCATTGAGAGTCGGTGTGTGTGTGACCCGTACCACAGTGAGAGTCGGTGAGTGTGGGACCCATAACCCAGTGAGAGTGAGTGTGTGGGACCCATAGCCCAGTGAGAGTCACCGTGTGTGGGACTCATACCCAAGTGAGAGTCGGTGTGTGTGGGACTCGTACCCAAGTGAGAGTCAGTGTTTGTGGGACTCGTACCCAAGTGAGAGCCAGTGTGTGTGGGACCTGTACCCCAGTGAGAGCCAGTGTGTGTGGGATCCGTACCCCAGTGAGAGTCAGTGTGTGTGGGATCCGTACCCCAGTGAGTGTCAGTGTGTGTGGTACCCGTACCCCAGCGAGAATCGGTGTGTTTGGGACCCGTAGCCCAGTGAGAGTCAGTGCGTGTGGGACACGTACCCCAGTGAGAGTCAGTGTGTCTGTGGCCCGTACTCCAGTGAGAGTCAGTGTGTGTGTGACCCGTACCCCAGTGAGAGTCAGTGTGTGTGGGACTCTTACCCCACTGAGAGTCAGTGTGTGTGGGACACTTACCCCAGTGAGAATCAGTGTGCGTGGGACCCTTACCCCAGTGAGACTCAGTGTGTGGGACCCATACCCCGGTGAGAGTCGGTGTGTGTGCGACCTGTACCCCAGTGAGAGTCAGTGTGTGCGGGACCCGTACCCTAGTGAGGGTCAGTGTGTGTGGGACCCATACCCCAGTGAGAGTCAGTGTGTGTGGGACCCATACCCCAGTGAGAGTCAGTGTGTGTGGGACCCATACCCCAGTGAGAGTCAGTGTGTGTGGGACCCGTAGCCCAGTGAGAGTCATTGTGTGTGGGACCCGTACCCCAGTGAGAGTCAGTGTGTGTGGGACCCGTACCCCACTGAGAGTCAGTGTGTGTGGGACCCGTACCCCAGTGAGAGTCGGTGTGTGTGGGACACGTACCCCAGTGATAGTCGGTGTGTGTGGGACCCGTACCCAAGTGAGCGTCAGTGTGTGTGGGACCCGTACCCCAGTGAGAGTCGGTGTGTGTGGGACCCGTAGCCCAGTGAGAGTCAGTGCGTGTGGGACACGTACCCCAGTGAGAGTCGGTGTGTGTGGGACCCGTACTCCAGTGAGAGTCAGTGTGCGTGGGACCCGTACCCCAGTGAGAGTCGGTATGTGTGTGACCCGTACCCCAGTGTGAGTCAGTGGGTGTGGGACCCATACCCCAGTGAGAGTCAGTATATGTGGGACCCGTATCTCAGTGAGAGTCAGTGTGTGTGGGACCCATACCCCAGTGAGAGTCAGTGTGTGTGGGGCACGTACCCGAGTGAGAATCAGTGTGCATGGGACCCTTACCCCAGTGAGAGTCGGTTTGTGTGGGACCCGTACCCCAGTAAGAGTCGGTGTGTGGTGTGGGACCCATACCCCAGTGAGAGTAAGTGTGTGTTCGACACGTACCCCAGTGAGAGTCAGTGTGTGTGGGACCCGTGCCCTAGTGAGGCTCAGTGTGTGTGGGACCCACACCCCACTGAGAGTCAGTGTGTGTGGGACCCGTACCCCAGTGAGAGTTGGTGTGTGTGGGACCCGTACTCCACTGAGAGTCAGTGTGTGTGGAACCCGCACCCCAGTGAGAGTCAGTGTGTGTGGGATCCGTACCCCAGTGAGAGCCAGTGTGTGAGGGACCATACCCCAGTGAGAGTCAGTGTGTATGGGACCCGTACCCCAGTGAGAGTCGGTGTGTGTGGGACCCGTACACCAGGGAGAGTCGGTGTGTGTGGGACCCGTACCCCAGTGAGAGTCAGTGTGTGTGGGACCCGTACCCGAGTGAGAGTCAGTGTGTGTGGGACCCATACCCCAGTGAGAGTCATTGTGTCTGGGACCCGTACCCCAGTGAGAGTCAGTGTGTGTGGGACCCGTACCCAAGTGTGAGTCAGTGTGTGTGAGACCCGTATCCCAGTGAGAGTCAGTGTGTGTGGGACCCATACCCCAGTGAGAGTCAGTGTGTGTGGGACCCGTAGCCCAGTGAGAGTCATTGTGTGTGGGACCCGTACCCCAGTGAGAGTCAGTGTGTGTGGGACCCGTACCCCACTGAGAGTCAGTGTGTGTGGGACCCATACCCCAGTGAGAGTCAGTGTGTGTGGGACACGTACCCCAGTGAAAGTCGGTGTGTGTGGGACCCGTACCCCAGTGAGAGTCAGTGTGTGTGGGACCCGTACCTCAGTGAGAGTCAGTATATGTGGGACCCGTATCTCAGTGAGAGTCAGTGTGTGTGGGACCCATACCCCAGTGAGAGTCAGTGTGTGTGGGGCACGTACCCGAGTGAGAATCAGTGTGCATGGGACCCTTACCCCAGTGAGAGTCGGTTTGTGTGGGACCCGTACCCCAGTAAGAGTCAGTGTGTGATGTGGGACCCATACCCCAGTGAGAGTCAGTGTGTGTGTGACCCGTACCCCAGTGAGAGTCAATGTGTGTGGGACTCTTACCCCACTGAGAGTCAGTGTGTGAGGGACACTTACCCCAGTGAGAATCAGTGTGCGTGGGACCCTTACTCCAGTGAGACTCAGTGTGTGGGACCCATACCCCAGTGAGAGTTGGTGTGTGTGCGACCTGTACCCCAGTGAGAGTCAGTGTGTGTGGGACCCGTGCCCTAGTGAGGCTCAGTGTGTGTGGGACCCACACCCCAGTGAGAGTCAGTGTGTGTGGGATCTGTACCCCAGCGAGAGTCGGTGTGTTTGGGACCCGTAGCCCAGTGAGAGTCAGTGTGTGTGGGACCTGTCCCCCAGTGAGAGTCAGTGTGTGTGGGACCCATACCCCAGTGAGAGTCAGTGTGTGTGGAACCCGCACCCCAGTGAGAGTCAGTGTGTGCGGGACCCGTACCCCAGTGAGAGTCAGGGTGTGTGGGACCCTTACCCCAGTGAGAGTCAGTGTGTGTGGGACCCGTACTCCACTGAGAGTCAGTGTGTGTGGAACCCGCACCCCAGTGAGAGTCAGTGTGTGTGGGATCCATACCCCAGTGAGAGCCAGTGTGTGAGGGACCATACCCCAGTGAGAGTCAGTGTGTATGGGACCCGTACCCCAGTGAGAGTCGCTGTGTGTGGGACCCGTACACCAGGGAGAGTCGGTGTGTGTGGGACCCGTACCCCAGTGAGAGTCGGTGTGTGTGCGACCTGTACCCCAGTGAGAGTCAGTGTGTGTGGGACCCGTACCCTAGTGAGGGTCAGTGTGTGTGGGACCCGTACCCTAGTGAGGGTCAGTGTGTGTGGGATCTGTACCCCAGTGAGTGTCGGTGTGTGTAGGACCCGTACCCCAGTGAGAGTTGGTGTGTGTGGGACCTGCACAGCAGTGAGAGTCAGTGTGTGGGACCCATACCCCAGTGAGAATCAGTGTGTGTGGAACCCGCACCCCAGTGAGAGTCAGTGTGTGCGGGACCCGTACCCCAGTGAGAGTCAGGGTGTGTGGGACCCTTACCCCAGTGAGAGTCGGTGTGTGTGGGACCCGTACTCCACTGAGAGTCAGTGTGTGTGGAACCCGCACCCCAGTGAGAGCCAGTGTGTGAGGGACCATACCCCAGTGAGAGTCAGTGTGTGTGGGATCCGTACCCCAGTGAGAGCCAGTGTGTGAGGGACCATACCCCAGTGAGAGTCAGTGTGTATGGGACCCGTACCCCAGTGAGAGTCGGTGTGTGTGGGACCCGTACACCAGGGAGAGTTGGTGTGTGTGGGACCCGTACCCCAGTGAGAGTCAGTGTGTGTGGGACCCGTACCCGAGTGAGAGTCAGTGTGTGTGGGACCCATACCCCAGTGAGAGTCATTGTGTCTGGGACCCGTACCCCAGTGAGAGTCAGTGTGTGTGGGACCCGTACCCAAGTGTGAGTCAGTGTGTGTGAGACCCGTATCCCAGTGAGAGTCAGTGTGTGTGGGACCCATACCCCAGTGAGAGTCAGTGTGTGTGGGACCCGTAGCCCAGTGAGAGTCATTGTGTGTGGGACCCGTACCCCAGTGAGAGTCAGTGTGTGTGGGACCCGTACCCCACTGAGAGTCAGTGTGTGTGGGACCCATACCCCAGTGAGAGTCAGTGTGTGTGGGACACGTACCCCAGTGAAAGTCGGTGTGTGTGGGACCCGTACCCCAGTGAGAGTCAGTGTGTGTGGGACCCGTACCCCAGTGAGAGTCGGTGTGTGTGGGACCCGTAGCCCAGTGAGAGTCAGTGCGTGTGGGACACGTACCCCAGTGAGAGTCGGTGTGTGTGGGACCCGTACTCCAGTGAGAGTCAGTGTGTGTGGGACCCGTACCCCAGTGAGAGTCGGTTTGTGTGGGACCCGTACCCCAGTAAGAGTCGGTGTGTGATGTGGGACCCATACCCCAGTGAGAGTCAGTGTGTGTGTGACCCGTACCCCAGTGAGAGTCAATGTGTGTGGGACTCTTACCCCACTGAGAGTCAGTGTGTGAGGGACACTTACCCCAGTGAGAATCAGTGTGCGTGGGACCCTTACTCCAGTGAGACTCAGTGTGTGGGACCCATACCCCAGTGAGAGTTGGTGTGTGTGCGACCTGTACCCCAGTGAGAGTCAGTGTGTGTGGGACCCGTGCCCTAGTGAGGCTCAGTGTGTGTGGGACCCACACCCCAGTGAGAGTCAGTGTGTGTGGGATCTGTACCCCAGCGAGAGTCGGTGTGTTTGGGACCCGTAGCCCAGTGAGAGTCAGTGTGTGTGGGACCTGTCCCCCAGTGAGAGTCAGTGTGTGTGGGACCCGTACCCTAGTGAGGGTCAGTGTGTGTGGGACCCGTACCCTAGTGAGGGTCAGTGTGTGTGGGATCTGTACCCCAGTGAGAGTCGGTGTGTGTGGGACCCGTACCCCAGTGAGAGTTGGTGTGTGTGGGACCTGTACAGCAGTGAGAGTCAGTGTGTGGGACCCATACCCCAGTGAGAATCAGTGTGTGTGGAACCCGCTCCCCAGTGAGAGTCAGTGTGTGCGGGACCCGTACCCCAGTGAGAGTCAGGGTGTGTGGGACCCTTATCCCAGTGAGAGTCGGTGTGTGTGGGACCCGTACTCCACTGAGAGTCAGTGTGTGTGGAACCCGCACCCCAGTGAGAGTCAGTGTGTGTGGGATCCGTACCCCAGTGAGAGCCAGTGTGTGAGGGACCATACCCCAGTGAGAGTCAGTGTGTATGGGACCCGTACCCCAGTGAGAGTCGGTGTGTGTGGGACCCGTACACCAGGGAGAGTCGGTGTGTGTGGGACCCGTACCCCAGTGAGAGTCAGTGTGTGTGGGACCCGTACCCCAGTGAGAGTCATTGTGTGTGGGACCCGTACCCCAGTGAGAGTCAGTGTGTGTGGGACCCGTACCCCACTGAGAGTCAGTGTGTGTGGGACCCGTACCCCAGTGAGAGTCGGTGTGTGTGGGACACGTACCCCAGTGAAAGTCGGTGTGTGTGGGACCCGTACCCCAGTGAGAGTCAGTGTGTGTGGGACCCGTACCCCAGTGAGAGTCGGTGTGTGTGGGACCCGTAGCCCAGTGAGAGTCAGTGCGTGTGGGACACGTACCCCAGTGAGAGTCGGTGTGTGTGGGACCCGTACTCCAGTGAGAGTCAGTGTGTGTGGGACCCGTACCCCAGTGAGAGTCGGTATGTGTGTGACCCGTACCCCAGTGAGAGTCAGTGGGTGTGGGACCCATACCCCAGTGAGAGTCAGTATATGTGGGACCCATATCTCAGTGAGAGTCAGTGTGTGTGGGACCCATACCCCAGTGAGAGTCAGTGTGTGTGGGATCCGTACCCCAGTGAGAGCCAGTGTGTGAGGGACCATACCCCAGTGAGAGTCAGTGTGTATGGGACCCGTACCCCAGTGAGAGTCGGTGTGTGTGGGACCCGTACACCAGGGAGAGTCGGTGTGTGTGGGACCCGTACCCCAGTGAGAGTCAGTGTGTGTGGGACCCGTACCCGAGTGAGAGTCAGTGTGTGTGGGACCCATACCCCAGTGAGAGTCATTGTGTCTGGGACCCGTACCCCAGTGAGAGTCAGTGTGTGTGGGACCCGTACCCAAGTGTGAGTCAGTGTGTGTGAGACCCGTATCCCAGTGAGAGTCAGTGTGTGTGGGACCCATACCCCAGTGAGAGTCAGTGTGTGTGGGACCCGTAGCCCAGTGAGAGTCATTGTGTGTGGGACCCGTACCCCAGTGAGAGTCAGTGTGTGTGGGACCCGTACCCCACTGAGAGTCAGTGTGTGTGGGACCCATACCCCAGTGAGAGTCAGTGTGTGTGGGACACGTACCCCAGTGAAAGTCGGTGTGTGTGGGACCCGTACCCCAGTGAGAGTCAGTGTGTGTGGGACCCGTACCCCAGTGAGAGTCAGTATATGTGGGACCCGTATCTCAGTGAGAGTCAGTGTGTGTGGGACCCATACCCCAGTGAGAGTCAGTGTGTGTGGGGCACGTACCCGAGTGAGAATCAGTGTGCATGGGACCCTTACCCCAGTGAGAGTCGGTTTGTGTGGGACCCGTACCCCAGTAAGAGTCGGTGTGTGATGTGGGACCCATACCCCAGTGAGAGTCAGTGTGTGTGTGACCCGTACCCCAGTGAGAGTCAATGTGTGTGGGACTCTTACCCCACTGAGAGTCAGTGTGTGAGGGACACTTACCCCAGTGAGAATCAGTGTGCGTGGGACCCTTACTCCAGTGAGACTCAGTGTGTGGGACCCATACCCCAGTGAGAGTTGGTGTGTGTGCGACCTGTACCCCAGTGAGAGTCAGTGTGTGTGGGACCCGTGCCCTAGTGAGGCTCAGTGTGTGTGGGACCCACACCCCAGTGAGAGTCAGTGTGTGTGGGATCTGTACCCCAGCGAGAGTCGGTGTGTTTGGGACCCGTAGCCCAGTGAGAGTCAGTGTGTGTGGGACCTGTCCCCCACTGAGAGTCAGTGTGTGTGGGACCCATACCCCAGTGAGAGTCAGTGTGTGTGGAACCCGCACCCCAGTGAGAGTCAGTGTGTTCGGGACCCGTACCCCAGTGAGAGTCAGGGTGTGTGGGACCCTTACCCCAGTGAGAGTCAGTGTGTGTGGGACCCGTACTCCACTGAGAGTCAGTGTGTGTGGAACCCGCACCCCAGTGAGAGTCAGTGTGTGTGGGATCCATACCCCAGTGAGAGCCAGTGTGTGAGGGACCATACCCCAGTGAGAGTCAGTGTGTATGGGACCCGTACCCCAGTGAGAGTCGCTGTGTGTGGGATCCGTACACCAGGGAGAGTCGGTGTGTGTGGGACCCGTACCCCAGTGAGAGTCGGTGTGTGTGCGACCTGTACCCCAGTGAGAGTCAGTGTGTGTGGGACCCGTACCCTAGTGAGGGTCAGTGTGTGTGGGACCCGTACCCTAGTGAGGGTCAGTGTGTGTGGGATCTGTACCCCAGTGAGTGTCGGTGTGTGTAGGACCCGTACCCCAGTGAGAGTTGGTGTGTGTGGGACCTGCACAGCAGTGAGAGTCAGTGTGTGGGACCCATACCCCAGTGAGAATCAGTGTGTGTGGAACCCGCACCCCAGTGAGAGTCAGTGTGTGCGGGACCCGTACCCCAGTGAGAGTCAGGGTGTGTGGGACCCTTACCCCAGTGAGAGTCGGTGTGTGTGGGACCCGTACTCCACTGAGAGTCAGTGTGTGTGGAACCCGCACCCCAGTGAGAGTCAGTGTGTGTGGGATCCGTACCCCAGTGAGAGTCAGTGTGTATGGGACCCGTACCCCAGTGAGAGTCGGTGTGTGTGGGACCCGTACACCAGGGAGAGTCGGTGTGTGTGGGACCCGTACCCCAGTGAGAGTCAGTGTGTGTGGGACCCGTACCCGAGTGAGAGTCAGTGTGTGTGGGACCCATACCCCAGTGAGAGTCATTGTGTCTGGGACCCGTACCCCAGTGAGAGTCAGTGTGTGTGGGACCCGTACCCAAGTGTGAGTCAGTGTGTGTGAGACCCGTATCCCAGTGAGAGTCAGTGTGTGTGGGACCCATACCCCAGTGAGAGTCAGTGTGTGTGGGACCCGTAGCCCAGTGAGAGTCATTGTGTGTGGGACCCGTACCCCAGTGAGAGTCAGTGTGTGTGGGACCCGTACCCCACTGAGAGTCAGTGTGTGTGGGACCCATACCCCAGTGAGAGTCAGTGTGTGTGGGACACGTACCCCAGTGAAAGTCGGTGTGTGTGGGACCCGTACCCCAGTGAGAGTCAGTGTGTGTGGGACCCGTACCCCAGTGAGAGTCGGTGTGTGTGGGACCCGTAGCCCAGTGAGAGTCAGTGCGTGTGGGACACGTACCCCAGTGAGAGTCGGTGTGTGTGGGACCCGTACTCCAGTGAGAGTCAGTGTGTGTGGGACCCGTACCCCAGTGAGAGTCGGTTTGTGTGGGACCCGTACCCCAGTAAGAGTCGGTGTGTGATGTGGGACCCATACCCCAGTGAGAGTCAGTGTGTGTGTGACCCGTACCCCAGTGAGAGTCAATGTGTGTGGGACTCTTACCCCACTGAGAGTCAGTGTGTGAGGGACACTTACCCCAGTGAGAATCAGTGTGCGTGGGACCCTTACTCCAGTGAGACTCAGTGTGTGGGACCCATACCCCAGTGAGAGTTGGTGTGTGTGCGACCTGTACCCCAGTGAGAGTCAGTGTGTGTGGGACCCGTGCCCTAGTGAGGCTCAGTGTGTGTGGGACCCACACCCCAGTGAGAGTCAGTGTGTGTGGGATCTGTACCCCAGCGAGAGTCGGTGTGTTTGGGACCCGTAGCCCAGTGAGAGTCAGTGTGTGTGGGACCTGTCCCCCAGTGAGAGTCAGTGTGTGTGGGACCCGTACCCTAGTGAGGGTCAGTGTGTGTGGGATCTGTACCCCAGTGAGAGTCGGTGTGTGTGGGACCCGTACCCCAGTGAGAGTTGGTGTGTGTGGGACCTGTACAGCAGTGAGAGTCAGTGTGTGGGACCCATACCCCAGTGAGAATCAGTGTGTGTGGAACCCGCTCCCCAGTGAGAGTCAGTGTGTGCGGGACCCGTACCCCAGTGAGAGTCAGGGTGTGTGGGACCCTTATCCCAGTGAGAGTCGGTGTGTGTGGGACCCGTACTCCACTGAGAGTCAGTGTGTGTGGAACCCGCACCCCAGTGAGAGTCAGTGTGTGTGGGATCCGTACCCCAGTGAGAGCCAGTGTGTGAGGGACCATACCCCAGTGAGAGTCAGTGTGTATGGGACCCGTACCCCAGTGAGAGTCGGTGTGTGTGGGACCCGTACACCAGGGAGAGTCGGTGTGTGTGGGACCCGTACCCCAGTGAGAGTCAGTGTGTGTGGGACCCGTACCCCAGTGAGAGTCATTGTGTGTGGGACCCGTACCCCAGTGAGAGTCAGTGTGTGTGGGACCCGTACCCCACTGAGAGTCAGTGTGTGTGGGACCCGTACCCCAGTGAGAGTCGGTGTGTGTGGGACACGTACCCCAGTGAAAGTCGGTGTGTGTGGGACCCGTACCCCAGTGAGAGTCAGTGTGTGTGGGACCCGTACCCCAGTGAGAGTCGGTGTGTGTGGGACCCGTAGCCCAGTGAGAGTCAGTGCGTGTGGGACACGTACCCCAGTGAGAGTCGGTGTGTGTGGGACCCGTACTCCAGTGAGAGTCAGTGTGTGTGGGACCCGTACCCCAGTGAGAGTCGGTATGTGTGTGACCCGTACCCCAGTGAGAGTCAGTGGGTGTGGGACCCATACCCCAGTGAGAGTCAGTATATGTGGGACCCATATCTCAGTGAGAGTCAGTGTGTGTGGGACCCATACCCCAGTGAGAGTCAGTGTGTGTGGGGCACGTACCCGAGTGAGAATCAGTGTGCATGGGACCCTTACCCCAGTGAGAGTCGGTTTGTGTGGGACCCGTACCCCAGTAAGAGTCGGTGTGTGATGTGGGACCCATACCCCAGTGAGAGTCAGTGTGTGTGTGACCCGTACCCCAGTGAGAGTCAATGCGTGTGGGACTCTTACCCCACTGAGAGTCAGTGTGTGAGGGACACTTACCCCAGTGAGAATCAGTGTGCGTGGGATCCTTACTCCAGTGAGACTCAGTGTGTGGGACCCATACCCCAGTGAGAGTTGGTGTGTGTGCGACCTGTACCCCAGTGAGAGTCAGTGTGTGTGGGACCCGTGCCCTAGTGAGGCTCAGTGTGTGTGGGACCCACACCCCAGTGAGAGTCAGTGTGTGTGGGATCTGTACCCCAGCGAGAGTCGGTGTGTTTGGGACCCGTAGCCCAGTGAGAGTCAGTGTGTGTGGGACCTGTCCCCCAGTGAGAGTCAGTGTGTGTGGGACCCGTACCCTAGTGAGGGTCAGTGTGTGTGGGACCCGTACCCTAGTGAGGGTCAGTGTGTGTGGGATCTGTACCCCAGTGAGAGTCAGTGTGTGTGGAACCCGCACCCCAGTGAGAGTCAGTGTGTGCGGGACCCGTACCCCAGTGAGAGTCAGGGTGTGTGGGACCCTTATCCCAGTGAGAGTCGGTGTGTGTGGGACCCGTACTCCACTGAGAGTCAGTGTGTGTGGAACCCGCACCCCAGTGAGAGTCAGTGTGTGTGGGATCCGTACCCCAGTGAGAGCCAGTGTGTGAGGGACCATACCCCAGTGAGAGTCAGTGTGTATGGGACCCGTACCCCACTGAGAGTCGGTGTGTGTGGGACCCGTACACCAGGGAGAGTCGGTGTGTGTGGGACCCGTACCCCAGTGAGAGTCAGTGTGTGTGGGACCCGTACCCCAGTGAGAGTCAGTGTGTGTGGGATCCGTACCCCAGTGAGAGTCAGTGTGTGTGGGACCTGTACCCCAGTGAGAGTCAGTGTGTGTGGGACCCGTACCCGAGTGAGAGTCAGTATATGTGGGACCCGTACCCCAGTGAGAGTCAGTCTGTGTGGGATCCGTACCCCAGTGAAAGTCAGTGTGTGTGGGACCTTTACCCCAGTGAGAGTCAGTGTGTATGGGACCCGTACCCGAGTGAGAGTCAGTATATGTGGGACCCGTACCCCAGTGAGAGTCGGTGTGTGTGGGACACGTACCCCAGTGAAAGTCGGTGTGTGTGGGACCCGTACCCCAGTGAGAGTCAGTGTGTGTGGGACCCGTACCCCAGTGAGAGTCAGTCTGTGTGGGATCCGTACCCCAGTGAGAGTCAGTGTGTGTGGGATCCGTACCCCAGTGAGAGTCAGTGTGTGTGGGACCTGTACCCCAGTGAGAGTCAGTGTGTGTGGGACCCGTACCCGAGTGAGAGTCAGTATATGTGGGACCCGTACCCCAGTGAGAGTCAGTCTGTGTGGGATCCGTACCCCAGTGAAAGTCAGTGTGTGTGGGACCTTTACCCCAGTGAGAGTCAGTGTGTATGGGACCCGTACCCGAGTGAGAGTCAGTATATGTGGGACCCGTACCCCAGTGAGAGTCGGTGTGTGTGGGACACGTACCCCAGTGAAAGTCGGTGTGTGTGGGACCCGTACCCCAGTGAGAGTCAGTGTGTGTGGGACCCGTACCCCAGTGAGAGTCGGTGTGTATGGGACCCGTACCCCAGTGAGAGCCGGTGTGTGTGGGACCCGTACCCCAGCGAGAGTCGGTGTGTTTGGGACCCGTACCCCAGTGAGAGTCAGTCTGTGTGGGATCCGTACCCCAGTGAAAGTCAGTGTGTGTGGGATCCGTATCCCAGTGAGAGTCAGTGTGTGTGGGATCCGTACCCCAGTGAGAATCAGGGTGTGTGGGACGCGTACCCCACTGAGAGTCGGTGTGTATTGGACCCGTACCCCAGTGAGAGCCGGTGTGTTTGGGACCCGTAGCCCAGTGAGAGTCAGTGTGTGTGGGACCCGTACCCCAGTGAGAGCCAGTGTGTGAGGGACCACACCCCAGTGAGAGTCAGTGTGTGTGGGACCCGTACCCCAGTGAAAGTCAGTGTGTGTAGGATCCGTATCCCAGTGAGAGTCAGTGTGTGTGCGACCTGTACCCCAGTGAGAGTCAGTGTGTGCGGGACCCGTACCCTAGTGAGACTCATTGTGTGTGGGACCCGTACCCGAGTGAGAGTCAGTGTGTGTAGGACCCGTACCCCAGTGAGAATCAGGGTGTGTGGGACCCGTACCCCAGTGAGAGCCGGTGTGTGTGGGACCCGTACCCCAGCGAGAGTCGGTGTGTTTGAGACCCGTTGCCCAGTGAAAGTCAGTGTGTGTGGGACCCGTACCCCAGTGAGAGTCAGTCTGTGTGCGATCCGTATCCCAGTGAGAGCCAGTGTGTGAGTGACCATACCCCAGTGAGAGTCAGTATGTGTGGGACCCATACCCCAGTGAGAGTCGGCGTGTGTGTGACCCATACCCCAGTGAGAGCGAGTATGTGGGACCCATACCCCAGTGAGAGTCAGTGCGTGTGGGACACGTACCCCAGTGAGAGTCAGTGTGTGTGGGACCCGTACCCCAGTGAGAGTCAGCGTGTGTGGGACCCGTATCCCAGTGAGAGTCAGTGTGTGTGGGACCCGTATCCCAGTGAGAGTCAGTGTGTGTGGGACCTGTACCCCAGTGAGAATCAGTGTGTGTGGGACACGTACCCCACTGAAAGTCGGTGTGTATGGGACCCGTACCCCAGTGAGAGCCGGTGTGTGTGGGACCCGTACCCCAGCGAGAGTCGGTGTGTTTGGGACCCGTACCCCAGTGAGAGTCAGTCTGTGTGGGATCCGTACCCCAGTGAAAGTCAGTGTGTGTGGGATCCGTATCCCAGTGAGAGTCAGTGTGTGTGGGATCCGTACCCCAGTGAGAATCAGGGTGTGTGGGACGCGTACCCCACTGAGAGTCGGTGTGTATTGGACCCGTACCCCAGTGAGAGCCGGTGTGTTTGGGACCCGTAGCCCAGTGAGAGTCAGTGTGTGTGGGACCCGTACCCCAGTGAGAGCCAGTGTGTGAGGGACCATACCCCAGTGAGAGTCAGTGTGTGTGGGACCCGTACCCCAGTGAAAGTCAGTGTGTGTGGGATCCGTATCCCAGTGAGAGTCAGTGTGTGTGGGATCCATACCCCAGTGAGAATCAGGGTGTGTGGGACGCGTACCCCACTGAGAGTCGGTGTGTATTGGACCCGTACCCCAGTGAGAGCCGGTGTGTTTTGGACCTGTAGCCCAGTGAGAGTCAGTGTGTGTGGGACCCGTACCCCAGTGAGAGCCAGTGTGTGAGGGACCATACCCCAGTGAGAGTCAGTGTGTGTGGGACCCGTACCCCAGTGAGAGTCAGTGTGTGTGGGATCCGTACCCCAGTGAGAGTCAGTGTGTGTGGAATCCGTACCCCATTGAGAGTCGGTGTGTGTGTGACCCGTACCACAGTGAGAGTCGGTGAGTGTGGGACCCATAACCCAGTGAGAGTGAGTGTGTGGGACCAATAGCCCAGTGAGAGTCACCGTGTGTGGGACTCATACCCAAGTGAGAGTCGGTGTGTGTGGGACTCGTACCCAAGTGAGAGTCAGTGTTTGTGGGACTCGTACCCAAGTGAGAGCCAGTGTGTGTGGGACCTGTACCCCAGTGAGAGCCAGTGTGTGTGGGATCCGTACCCCAGTGAGAGTCAGTGTGTGTGGGATCCGTACCCCAGTGAGTGTCAGTGTGTGTGGTACCCGTACCCCAGCGAGAATCGGTGTGTTTGGGACCCGTAGCCCAGTGAGAGTCAGTGCGTGTGGGACACGTACCCCAGTGAGAGTCAGTGTGTCTGTGGCCCGTACTCCAGTGAGAGTCAGTGTGTGTGTGACCCGTACCCCAGTGAGAGTCAGTGTGTGTGGGACTCTTACCCCACTGAGAGTCAGTGTGTGTGGGACACTTACCCCAGTGAGAATCAGTGTGCGTGGGACCCTTACCCCAGTGAGACTCAGTGTGTGGGACCCATACCCCGGTGAGAGTCGGTGTGTGTGCGACCTGTACCCCAGTGAGAGTCAGTGTGTGCGGGACCCGTACCCTAGTGAGGGTCAGTGTGTGTGGGACCCATACCCCAGTGAGAGTCAGTGTGTGTGGGACCCATACCCCAGTGAGAGTCAGTGTGTGTGGGACCCATACCCCAGTGAGAGTCAGTGTGTGTGGGACCCGTAGCCCAGTGAGAGTCATTGTGTGTGGGACCCGTACCCCAGTGAGAGTCAGTGTGTGTGGGACCCGTACCCCACTGAGAGTCAGTGTGTGTGGGACCCGTACCCCAGTGAGAGTCGGTGTGTGTGGGACACGTACCCCAGTGATAGTCGGTGTGTGTGGGACCCGTACCCCAGTGAGCGTCAGTGTGTGTGGGACCCGTACCCCAGTGAGAGTCGGTGTGTGTGGGACCCGTAGCCCAGTGAGAGTCGGTATGTGTGTGACCCGTACCCCAGTGTGAGTCAGTGGGTGTGGGACCCATACCCCAGTGAGAGTCAGTATATGTGGGACCCGTATCTCAGTGAGAGTCAGTGTGTGTGGGACCCATACCCCAGTGAGAGTCAGTGTGTGTGGGGCACGTACCCGAGTGAGAATCAGTGTGCATGGGACCCTTACCCCAGTGAGAGTCGGTTTGTGTGGGACCCGTACCCCAGTAAGAGTCGGTGTGTGGTGTGGGACCCATACCCCAGTGAGAGTAAGTGTGTGTTCGACACGTACCCCAGTGAGAGTCAGTGTTTGTGGGACCCGTGCCCTAGTGAGGCTCAGTGTGTGTGGGACCCACACCCCACTGAGAGTCAGTGTGTGTGGGACCCGTACCCCAGTGAGAGTTGGTGTGTGTGGGACCCGTACTCCACTGAGAGTCAGTGTGTGTGGAACCCGCACCCCAGTGAGAGTCAGTGTGTGTGGGATCCGTACCCCAGTGAGAGCCAGTGTGTGAGGGACCATACCCCAGTGAGAGTCAGTGTGTATGGGACCCGTACCCCAGTGAGAGTCGGTGTGTGTGGGACCCGTACACCAGGGAGAGTCGGTGTGTGTGGGACCCGTACCCCAGTGAGAGTCAGTGTGTGTGGGACCCGTACCCGAGTGAGAGTCAGTGTGTGTGGGACCCATACCCCAGTGAGAGTCATTGTGTCTGGGACCCGTACCCCAGTGAGAGTCAGTGTGTGTGGGACCCGTACCCAAGTGTGAGTCAGTGTGTGTGAGACCCGTATCCCAGTGAGAGTCAGTGTGTGTGGGACCCATACCCCAGTGAGAGTCAGTGTGTGTGGGACCCGTAGCCCAGTGAGAGTCATTGTGTGTGGGACCCGTACCCCAGTGAGAGTCAGTGTGTGTGGGACCCGTACCCCACTGAGAGTCAGTGTGTGTGGGACCCATACCCCAGTGAGAGTCAGTGTGTGTGGGACACGTACCCCAGTGAAAGTCGGTGTGTGTGGGACCCGTACCCCAGTGAGAGTCAGTGTGTGTGGGACCCGTACCCCAGTGAGAGTCAGTATATGTGGGACCCGTATCTCAGTGAGAGTCAGTGTGTGTGGGACCCATACCCCAGTGAGAGTCAGTGTGTGTGGGGCACGTACCCGAGTGAGAATCAGTGTGCATGGGACCCTTACCCCAGTGAGAGTCGGTTTGTGTGGGACCCGTACCCCAGTAAGAGTCGGTGTGTGATGTGGGACCCATACCCCAGTGAGAGTCAATGTGTGTGGGACTCTTACCCCACTGAGAGTCAGTGTGTGAGGGACACTTACCCCAGTGAGAATCAGTGTGTGTGGGACCCTTACTCCAGTGAGACTCAGTGTGTGGGACCCATACCCCAGTGAGAGTTGGTGTGTGTGCGACCTGTACCCCAGTGAGAGTCAGTGTGTGTGGGACCCGTGCCCTAGTGAGGCTCAGTGTGTGTGGGACCCACACCCCAGTGAGAGTCAGTGTGTGTGGGATCTGTACCCCAGCGAGAGTCGGTGTGTTTGGGACCCGTAGCCCAGTGAGAGTCAGTGTGTGTGGGACCTGTCCCCCACTGAGAGTCAGTGTGTGTGGGACCCATACCCCAGTGAGAGTCAGTGTGTGTGGAACCCGCACCCCAGTGAGAGTCAGTGTGTGCGGGACCCGTACCCCAGTGAGAGTCAGGGTGTGTGGGACCCTTACCCCAGTGAGAGTCAGTGTGTGTGGGACCCGTACTCCACTGAGAGTCAGTGTGTGTGGAACCCGCACCCCAGTGAGAGTCAGTGTGTGTGGGATCCATACCCCAGTGAGAGCCAGTGTGTGAGGGACCATACCCCAGTGAGAGTCAGTGTGTATGGGACCCGTACCCCAGTGAGAGTCGCTGTGTGTGGGACCCGTACACCAGGGAGAGTCGGTGTGTGTGGGACCCGTACCCCAGTGAGAGTCGGTGTGTGTGCGACCTGTACCCCAGTGAGAGTCAGTGTGTGTGGGACCCGTACCCTAGTGAGGGTCAGTGTGTGTGGGACCCGTACCCTAGTGAGGGTCAGTGTGTGTGGGATCTGTACCCCAGTGAGTGTCGCTGTGTGTAGGACCCGTACCCCAGTGAGAGTTGGTGTGTGTGGGACCTGCACAGCAGTGAGAGTCAGTGTGTGGGACCCATACCCCAGTGAGAATCAGTGTGTGTGGAACCCGCACCCCAGTGAGAGTCAGTGTGTGCGGGACCCGTACCCCAGTGAGAGTCAGGGTGTGTGGGACCCTTACCCCAGTGAGAGTCGGTGTGTGTGGGACCCGTACTCCACTGAGAGTCAGTGTGTGTGGAACCCGCACCCCAGTGAGAGTCAGTGCGTGTGGGATCCGTACCCCAGTGAGAGCCAGTGTGTGAGGGACCATACCCCAGTGAGAGTCAGTGTGTATGGGACCCGTACCCCAGTGAGAGTCGGTGTGTGTGGGACCCGTACACCAGGGAGAGTCGGTGTGTGTGGGACCCGTACCCCAGTGAGAGTCAGTGTGTGTGGGACCCGTACCCGAGTGAGAGTCAGTGTGTGTGGGACCCATACCCCAGTGAGAGTCATTGTGTCTGGGACCCGTACCCCAGTGAGAGTCAGTGTGTGTGGGACCCGTACCCAAGTGTGAGTCAGTGTGTGTGAGACCCGTTTCCCAGTGAGAGTCAGTGTGTGTGGGACCCATACCCCAGTGAGAGTCAGTGTGTGTGGGACCCGTAGCCCAGTGAGAGTCATTGTGTGTGGGACCCGTACCCCAGTGAGAGTCAGTGTGTGTGGGACCCGTACCCCACTGAGAGTCAGTGTGTGTGGGACCCATACCCCAGTGAGAGTCAGTGTGTGTGGGACACGTACCCCAGTGAAAGTCGGTGTGTGTGGGACCCGTAGCCCAGTGACAGTCAGTGCGTGTGGGACACGTACCCCAGTGAGAGTCGGTGTGTGTGGGACCCGTACTCCAGTGAGAGTCAGTGTGTGTGGGACCCGTACCCCAGTGAGAGTCGGTTTGTGTGGGACCCGTACCCCAGTAAGAGTCGGTGTGTGATGTGGGACCCATACCCCAGTGAGAGTCAGTGTGTGTGTGACCCGTACCCCAGTGAGAGTCAATGTGTGTGGGACTCTTACCCCACTGAGAGTCAGTGTGTGAGGGACACTTACCCCAGTGAGAATCAGTGTGCGTGGGACCCTTACTCCAGTGAGACTCAGTGTGTGGGACCCATACCCCAGTGAGAGTTGGTGTGTGTGCGACCTGTACCCCAGTGAGAGTCAGTGTGTGTGGGACCCGTGCCCTAGTGAGGCTCAGTGTGTGTGGGACCCACACCCCAGTGAGAGTCAGTGTGTGTGGGATCTGTACCCCAGCGAGAGTCGGTGTGTTTGGGACCCGTAGCCCAGTGAGAGTCAGTGTGTGTGGGACCTGTCCCCCAGTGAGAGTCAGTGTGTGTGGGACCCGTACCCTAGTGAGGGTCAGTGTGTGTGGGACCCGTACCCTAGTGAGGGTCAGTGTGTGTGGGATCTGTACCCCAGTGAGAGTCGGTGTGTGTGGGACCCGTACCCCAGTGAGAGTTGGTGTGTGTGGGACCTGTACAGCAGTGAGAGTCAGTGTGTGGGACCCATACCCCAGTGAGAATCAGTGTGTGTGGAACCCGCTCCCCAGTGAGAGTCAGTGTGTGCGGGACCCGTACCCCAGTGAGAGTCAGGGTGTGTGGGACCCTTATCCCAGTGAGAGTCGGTGTGTGTGGGACCCGTACTCCACTGAGAGTCAGTGTGTGTGGAACCCGCACCCCAGTGAGAGTCAGTGTGTGTGGGATCCGTACCCCAGTGAGAGCCAGTGTGTGAGGGACCATACCCCAGTGAGAGTCAGTGTGTATGGGACCCGTACCCCAGTGAGAGTCGGTGTGTGTGGGACCCGTACACCAGGGAGAGTCGGTGTGTGTGGGACCCGTACCCCAGTGAGAGTCAGTGTGTGTGGGACCCGTACCCCAGTGAGAGTCATTGTGTGTGGGACCCGTACCCCAGTGAGAGTCAGTGTGTGTGGGACCCGTACCCCACTGAGAGTCAGTGTGTGTGGGACCCGTACCCCAGTGAGAGTCGGTGTGTGTGGGACACGTACCCCAGTGAAAGTCGGTGTGTGTGGGACCCGTACCCCAGTGAGAGTCAGTGTGTGTGGGACCCGTACCCCAGTGAGAGTCGGTGTGTGTGGGACCCGTAGCCCAGTGAGAGTCAGTGCGTGTGGGACACGTACCCCAGTGAGAGTCGGTGTGTGTGGGACCCGTACTCCAGTGAGAGTCAGTGTGTGTGGAACCCGCACCCCAGTGAGAGTCAGTGTGTGCGGGACCCGTACCCCAGTGAGAGTCAGGGTGTGTGGGACCCTTACCCCAGTGAGAGTCAGTGTGTGTGGGACCCGTACTCCACTGAGAGTCAGTGTGTGTGGAACCCGCACCCCAGTGAGAGTCAGTGTGTGTGGGATCCATACCCCAGTGAGAGCCAGTGTGTGAGGGACCATACCCCAGTGAGAGTCAGTGTGTATGGGACCCGTACCCCAGTGAGAGTCGCTGTGTGTGGGACCCGTACACCAGGGAGAGTCGGTGTGTGTGGGACCCGTACCCCAGTGAGAGTCGGTGTGTGTGCGACCTGTACCCCAGTGAGAGTCAGTGTGTGTGGGACCCGTACCCTAGTGAGGGTCAGTGTGTGTGGGACCCGTACCCTAGTGAGGGTCAGTGTGTGTGGGATCTGTACCCCAGTGAGTGTCGCTGTGTGTAGGACCCCTACCCCAGTGAGAGTTGGTGTGTGTGGGACCTGCACAGCAGTGAGAGTCAGTGTGTGGGACCCATACCCCAGTGAGAATCAGTGTGTGTGGAACCCGCACCCCAGTGAGAGTCAGTGTGTGCGGGACCCGTACCCCAGTGAGAGTCAGGGTGTGTGGGACCCTTACCCCAGTGAGAGTCGGTGTGTGTGGGACCCGTACTCCACTGAGAGTCAGTGTGTGTGGAACCCGCACCCCAGTGAGAGTCAGTGTGTGTGGGATCCGTACCCCAGTGAGAGCCAGTGTGTGAGGGACCATACCCCAGTGAGAGTCAGTGTGTATGGGACCCGTACCCCAGTGAGAGTCGGTGTGTGTGGGACCCGTACACCAGGGAGAGTCGGTGTGTGTGGGACCCGTACCCCAGTGAGAGTCAGTGTGTGTGGGACCCGTACCCGAGTGAGAGTCAGTGTGTGTGGGACCCATACCCCAGTGAGAGTCATTGTGTCTGGGACCCGTACCCCAGTGAGAGTCAGTGTGTGTGGGACCCGTACCCCAGTGAGAGTCGGTGTGTGTGGGACCCGTAGCCCAGTGAGAGTCAGTGCGTGTGGGACACGTACCCCAGTGAGAGTCGGTGTGTGTGGGACCCGTACTCCAGTGAGAGTCAGTGTGTGTGGGACCCGTACCCCAGTGAGAGTCGGTTTGTGTGGGACCCGTACCCCAGTAAGAGTCGGTGTGTGATGTGGGACCCATACCCCAGTGAGAGTCAGTGTGTGTGTGACCCGTACCCCAGTGAGAGTCAATGTGTGTGGGACTCTTACCCCAGTGAGAGTCAGTGTGTGAGGGACACTTACCCCAGTGAGAATCAGTGTGCGTGGGACCCTTACTCCAGTGAGACTCAGTGTGTGGGACCCATACCCCAGTGAGAGTTGGTGTGTGTGCGACCTGTACCCCAGTGAGAGTCAGTGTGTGTGGGACCCGTGCCCTAGTGAGGCTCAGTGTGTGTGGGACCCACACCCCAGTGAGAGTCAGTGTGTGTGGGATCTGTACCCCAGCGAGAGTCGGTGTGTTTGGGACCCGTAGCCCAGTGAGAGTCAGTGTGTGTGGGACCTGTCCCCCAGTGAGAGTCAGTGTGTGTGGGACCCGTACCCTAGTGAGGGTCAGTGTGTGTGGGACCCGTACCCTAGTGAGGGTCAGTGTGTGTGGGATCTGTACCCCAGTGAGAGTCGGTGTGTGTGGGACCCGTACCCCAGTGAGAGTTGGTGTGTGTGGGACCTGTACAGCAGTGAGAGTCAGTTTGTGGGACCCATACCCCAGTGAGAATCAGTGTGTGTGGAACCCGCTCCCCAGTGAGAGTCAGTGTGTGCGGGACCCGTACCCCAGTGAGAGTCAGGGTGTGTGGGACCCTTATCCCAGTGAGAGTCGGTGTGTGTGGGACCCGTACTCCACTGAGAGTCAGTGTGTGTGGAACCCGCACCCCAGTGAGAGTCAGTGTGTGTGGGATCCGTACCCCAGTGAGAGCCAGTGTGTGAGGGACCATACCCCAGTGAGAGTCAGTGTGTATGGGACCCGTACCCCAGTGAGAGTCGGTGTGTGTGGGACCCGTACACCAGGGAGAGTCGGTGTGTGTGGGACCCGTACCCCAGTGAGAGTCAGTGTGTGTGGGACCCGTACCCCAGTGAGAGTCATTGTGTGTGGGACCCGTACCCCAGTGAGAGTCAGTGTGTGTGGGACCCGTACCCCACTGAGAGTCAGTGTGTGTGGGACCCGTACCCCAGTGAGAGTCGGTGTGTGTGGGACACGTACCCCAGTGAAAGTCGGTGTGTGTGGGACCCGTACCCCAGTGAGAGTCAGTGTGTGTGGGACCCGTACCCCAGTGAGAGTCGGTGTGTGTGGGACCCGTAGCCCAGTGAGAGTCAGTGCGTGTGGGACACGTACCCCAGTGAGAGTCGGTGTGTGTGGGACCCGTACTCCAGTGAGAGTCAGTGTGTGTGGGACCCGTACCCCAGTGAGAGTCGGTATGTGTGTGACCCGTACCCCAGTGAGAGTCAGTGGGTGTGGGACCCATACCCCAGTGAGAGTCAGTATATGTGGGACCCATATCTCAGTGAGAGTCAGTGTGTGTGGGACCCATACCCCAGTGAGAGTCAGTGTGTGTGGGGCACGTACCCGAGTGAGAATCAGTGTGCATGGGACCCTTACCCCAGTGAGAGTCGGTTTGTGTGGGACCCGTACCCCAGTAAGAGTCGGTGTGTGATGTGGGACCCATACCCCAGTGAGAGTCAGTGTGTGTGTGACCCGTACCCCAGTGAGAGTCAATGTGTGTGGGACTCTTACCCCACTGAGAGTCAGTGTGTGAGGGACACTTACCCCAGTGAGAATCAGTGTGCGTGGGACCCTTACTCCAGTGAGACTCAGTGTGTGGGATCCATACCCCAGTGAGAGTTGGTGTGTGTGCGACCTGTACCCCAGTGAGAGTCAGTGTGTGTGGGACCCGTGCCCTAGTGAGGCTCAGTGTGTGTGGGACCCACACCCCAGTGAGAGTCAGTGTGTGTGGGATCTGTACCCCAGCGAGAGTCGGTGTGTTTGGGACCCGTAGCCCAGTGAGAGTCAGTGTGTGTGGGACCTGTCCCCCAGTGAGAGTCAGTGTGTGTGGGACCCGTACCCTAGTGAGGGTCAGTGTGTGTGGGACCCGTACCCTAGTGAGGGTCAGTGTGTGTGGGATCTGTACCCCAGTGAGAGTCGGTGTGTGTGGGACCCGTACCCCAGTGAGAGTTGGTGTGTGTGGGACCTGTACAGCAGTGAGAGTCAGTGTGTGGGACCCATACCCCAGTGAGAATCAGTGTGTGTGGAACCCGCTCCCCAGTGAGAGTCAGTGTGTGCGGGACCCGTACGCCAGTGAGAGTCAGGGTGTGTGGGACCCTTATCCCAGTGAGAGTCGGTGTGTGTGGGACCCGTACTCCACTGAGAGTCAGTGTGTGTGGAACCCGCACCCCAGTGAGAGTCAGTGTGTGTGGGATCCGTACCCCAGTGAGAGCCAGTGTGTGAGGGACCATACCCCAGTGAGAGTCAGTGTGTATGGGACCCGTACCCCAGTGAGAGTCGGTGTGTGTGGGACCCGTACACCAGGGAGAGTCGGTGTGTGTGGGACCCGTACCCCAGTGAGAGTCAGTGTGTGTGGGACCCGTACCCCAGTGAGAGTCAGTGTGTGTGGGACCCGTACCCCAGTGAGAGTCAGTGTGTGTGGGACCTGTACCCCAGTGAGAGTCAGTGTGTGTGGGACCCTTACCCGAGTGAGAGTCAGTATATGTGGGACCCGTACCCCAGTGAGAGTCAGTCTGTGTGGGATCCGTACCCCAGTGAAAGTCAGTGTGTGTGGGACCTTTACCCCAGTGAGAGTCAGTGTGTATGGGACCCGTACCCGAGTGAGAGTCAGTATATGTGGGACCCGTACCCCAGTGAGAGTCGGTGTGTGTGGGACACGTACCCCAGTGAAAGTCGGTGTGTGTGGGACCCGTACCCCAGTGAGAGTCAGTGTGTGTGGGACCCGTACCCCAGTGAGAGTCAGTCTGTGTGGGATCCGTACCCCAGTGAAAGTCAGTGTGTGTGGGATCCGTATCCCAGTGAGAGTCAGTGTGTGTGGGATCCGTACCCCAGTGAGAATCAGGGTGTGTGGGACGCGTACCCCACTGAGAGTCGGTGTGTATTGGACCCGTACCCCAGTGAGAGCCGGTGTGTTTGGGACCCGTAGCCCAGTGAGAGTCAGTGTGTGTGGGACCCGTACCCCAGTGAGAGCCAGTGTGTGAGGGACCACACCCCAGTGAGAGTCAGTGTGTGTGGGACCCGTACCCCAGTGAAAGTCAGTGTGTGTGGGATCCGTATCCCAGTGAGAGTCAGTGTGTGTGGGATCCGTACCCCAGTGAGAATCAGGGTGTGTGGGACGCGTACCCCACTGAGAGTCGGTGTGTATTGGACCCGTACCCCAGTGAGAGCCGGTGTGTTTGGGACCCGTAGCCCAGTGAGAGTCAGTGTGTGTGGGACCCGTACCCCAGTGAGAGCCAGTGTGTGAGGGACCATACCCCAGTGAGAGTCAGTGTGTGTGGGACCCGTACCCCAGTGAGAGTCAGTGTGTGTGGGATCCGTACCCCAGTGAGAGTCAGTGTGTGTGGAATCCGTACCCCATTGAGAGTCGGTGTGTGTGTGACCCGTACCACAGTGAGAGTCGGTGAGTGTGGGACCCATAACCCAGTGAGAGTGAGTGTGTGGGACCCATAGCCCAGTGAGAGTCACCGTGTGTGGGACTCATACCCAAGTGAGAGTCGGTGTGTGTGGGACTCGTACCCAAGTGAGAGTCAGTGTTTGTGGGACTCGTACCCAAGTGAGAGCCAGTGTGTGTGGGACCTGTACCCCAGTGAGAGCCAGTGTGTGTGGGATCCGTACCCCAGTGAGTGTCAGTGTGTGTAGTACCCGTACCCCAGCGAGAATCGGTGTGTTTGGGACCCGTAGCCCAGTGAGAGTCAGTGCGTGTGGGACACGTACCCCAGTGAGAGTCAGTGTGTCTGTGGCCCGTACTCCAGTGAGAGTCAGTGTGTGTGTGACCCGTACCCCAGTGAGAGTCAGTGTGTGTGGGACTCTTACCCCACTGAGAGTCAGTGTGTGTGGGACACTTACCCCAGTGAGAATCAGTGTGCGTGGGACCCTTACCCCAGTGAGACTCAGTGTGTGGGACCCATACCCCGGTGAGAGTCGGTGTGTGTGCGACCTGTACCCCAGTGAGAGTCAGTGTGTGTGGGACCCGTACCCTAGTGAGACTCATTGTGTGTGGGACCCGTACCCGAGTGAGAGTCAGTGTGTGTAGGACCCGTACCCCAGTGAGAATCAGGGTGTGTGGGACCCGTACCCCACTGAGAGTCGGTGTGTATGGGACCCGTACCCCAGTGAGAGCCGGTGTGTGTGGGACCCGTACCCCAGCGAGAGTCGGTGTGTTTGAGACCCGTTGCCCAGTGAAAGTCAGTGTGTGTGGGACCCGTACCCCAGTGAGAGTCAGTCTGTGTGCGATCCGTATCCCAGTGAGAGCCAGTGTGTGAGTGACCATACCCCAGTAAGAGTCAGTATGTGTGGGACCCGTACCCCAGTGAGAGTCGGTGTGTGTGTGACCCATACCCCAGTGAGAGTGAGTATGTGGGACCCATACCCCAGTGAGAGTCAGTGCGTGTGGGACACGTACCCCAGTGAGAGTCAGTGTGTGTGGGACCCGTACCCCAGTGAGAGTCAGCGTGTGTGGGACCCGTATCCCAGTGAGAGTCAGTGTGTGTGGGACCCGTATCCCAGTGAGAGTCAGTGTGTGTGGGACCTGTACCCCAGTGAGAATCAGTGTGTGTGGGACACGTACCCCACTGAAAGTCGGTGTGTATGGGACCCGTACCCCAGTGAGAGCCGGTGTGTGTGGGACCCGTACCCCAGCGAGAGTCGGTGTGTTTGGGACCCGTACCCCAGTGAGAGTCAGTCTGTGTGGGATCCGTACCCCAGTGAAAGTCAGTGTGTGTGGGATCCGTATCCCAGTGAGAGTCAGTGTGTGTGGGATCCGTACCCCAGTGAGAATCAGGGTGTGTGGGACGCGTACCCCACTGAGAGTCGGTGTGTATTGGACCCGTACCCCAGTGAGAGCCGGTGTGTTTGGGACCCGTAGCCCAGTGAGAGTCAGTGTGTGTGGGACCCGTACCCCAGTGAGAGCCAGTGTGTGAGGGACCATACCCCAGTGAGAGTCAGTGTGTGTGGGACCCGTACCCCAGTGAAAGTCAGTGTGTGTGGGATCCGTATCCCAGTGAGAGTCAGTGTGTGTGGGATCCATACCGCAGTGAGAATCAGGGTGTGTGGGACGCGTACCCCACTGAGAGTCGGTGTGTATTGGACCCGTACCCCAGTGAGAGCCGGTGTGTTTGGGACCTGTAGCCCAGTGAGAGTCAGTGTGTGTGGGACCCGTACCCCAGTGAGAGCCAGTGTGTGAGGGACCATACCCCAGTGAGAGTCAGTGTGTGTGGGACCCGTACCCCAGTGAGAGTCAGTGTGTGTGGGATCCGTACCCCAGTGAGAGTCAGTGTGTGTGGAATCCGTACCCCATTGAGAGTCGGTGTGTGTGTGACCCGTACCACAGTGAGAGTCGGTGAGTGTGGGACCCATAACCCAGTGAGAGTGAGTGTGTGGGACCCATAGCCCAGTGAGAGTCACCGTGTGTGGGACTCATACCCAAGTGAGAGTCGGTGTGTGTGGGACTCGTACCCAAGTGAGAGTCAGTGTTTGTGGGACTCGTACCCAAGTGAGAGCCAGTGTGTGTGGGACCTGTACCCCAGTGAGAGCCAGTGTGTGTGGGATCCGTACCCCAGTGAGAGTCAGTGTGTGTGGGATCCGTACCCCAGTGAGTGTCAGTGTGTGTGGTACCCGTACCCCAGCGAGAATCGGTGTGTTTGGGACCCGTAGCCCAGTGAGAGTCAGTGCGTGTGGGACACGTACCCCAGTGAGAGTCAGTGTGTCTGTGGCCCGTACTCCAGTGAGAGTCAGTGTGTGTGTGACCCGTACCCCAGTGAGAGTCAGTGTGTGTGGGACTCTTACCCCACTGAGAGTCAGTGTGTGTGGGACACTTACCCCAGTGAGAATCAGTGTGCGTGGGACCCTTACCCCAGTGAGACTCAGTGTGTGGGACCCATACCCCGGTGAGAGTCGGTGTGTGTGCGACCTGTACCCCAGTGAGAGTCAGTGTGTGCGGGACCCGTACCCTAGTGAGACTCATTGTGTGTGGGACCCGTACCCGAGTGAGAGTCAGTGTGTGTAGGACCCGTACCCCAGTGAGAATCAGGGTGTGTGGGACCCGTACCCCACTGAGAGTCGGTGTGTATGGGACCCGTACCCCAGTGAGAGCCGGTGTGTGTGGGACCCGTACCCCAGCGAGAGTCGGTGTGTTTGAGACCCGTTGCCCAGTGAAAGTCAGTGTGTGTGGGACCCGTACCCCAGTGAGAGTCAGTCTGTGTGCGATCCGTATCCCAGTGAGAGCCAGTGTGTGAGTGACCATACCCCAGTGAGAGTCAGTATGTGTGGGACCCGTACCCCAGTGAGAGTCGGTGTGTGTGTGACCCATACCCCAGTGAGAGTGAGTATGTGGGACCCATACCCCAGTGAGAGTCAGTGCGTGTGGGACACGTACCCCAGTGAGAGTCAGTGTGTGTGGGACCCGTACCCCAGTGAGAGTCAGCGTGTGTGGGACCCGTATCCCAGTGAGAGTCAGTGTGTGTGGGACCCGTATCCCAGTGAGAGTCAGTGTGTGTGGGACCTGTACCCCAGTGAGAATCAGTGTGTGTGGGACACGTACCCCACTGAAAGTCGGTGTGTATGGGACCCGTACCCCAGTGAGAGCCGGTGTGTGTGGGACCCGTACCCCAG
Source organism: Pristiophorus japonicus (assembly GCF_044704955.1). Lineage (NCBI taxonomy): Eukaryota > Metazoa > Chordata > Chondrichthyes > Pristiophoridae > Pristiophorus > Pristiophorus japonicus. The sequence goes on along the minus strand of NC_091987.1, from coordinate 23,320,630 downwards.
CGAGAGTCGGTGTGTTTGGGACCCGTACCCCAGTGAGAGTCAGTCTGTGTGGGATCCGTACCCCAGTGAAAGTCAGTGTGTGTGGGATCCGTATCCCAGTGAGAGTCAGTGTGTGTGGGATCCGTACCCCAGTGAGAATCAGGGTGTGTGGGACGCGTACCCCACTGAGAGTCGGTGTGTATTGGACCCGTACCCCAGTGAGAGCCGGTGTGTTTGGGACCCGTAGCCCAGTGAGAGTCAGTGTGTGTGGGACCCGTACCCCAGTGAGAGCCAGTGTGTGAGGGACCATACCCCAGTGAGAGTCAGTGTGTGTGGGACCCGTACCCCAGTGAGAGTCGGTATGTGTGTGACCCGTACCCCAGTGAGAGTCAGTGGGTGTGGGACCCATACCCCAGTGAGAGTCAGTGTATGTGGGACCCGTATCTCAGTGAGAGTCAGTGTGTGTGGGACCCATACCCCAGTGAGAGTCAGTGTGTGTGGGGCACGTACCCGAGTGAGAATCAGTGTGCATGGGACCCTTACCCCAGTGAGAGTCGGTTTGTGTGGGACCCGTACCCCAGTGAGAGTCAGTGTGTGTGGAATCCTTACCCCAGTGACTGTCAGTGTGTGTGGGACCCATACCCCAGTGAGAGTCAGTGTGTGTGGGGCACGTACCCGAGTGAGAATCAGTGTGCATGGGACCCTTACCCCAGTGAGAGTCGGTTTGTGTGGGACCCGTACCCCAGTGAGAGTCGGTGTGTGGTGTGGGACCCATACCCCAGTGAGAGTAAGTGTGTGTTCGACACGTACCCCAGTGAGAGTCAGTGCTTGTGGGACACGTACCCCAGTGAGAGTCAGTGTGTCTGTGGCCCGTACTCCAGTGAGAGTCAGTTTATGTGTGACCCGTACCCCAGTGAGAGTCAGTGTGTGTGGGACTCTTACCCCACTGAGAGTCAGTGTGTGTGGGACACTTACCCCAGTGAGAATCAGTGTGCATGGGACCCTTACCCCAGTGAGACTCAGTATGTGGGACCCATACCCCGGTGAGAGTCGGTGTGTGTGCGACCTGTACCCCAGTGAGAGTCAGTGTGTGTGGGACCCGTACCCTAGTGAGGGTCAGTGTGTGTGGAACCCGCACCCCAGTGAGAGTAAGTGTGTGTTCGACACGTACCCCAGTGAGAGTCAGTGCTTGTGGGACACGTACCCCAGTGAGAGTCAGTGTGTCTGTGGCCCGTACTCCAGTGAGAGTCAGTGTGTGTGGGACACTTACCCCAGTGAGAATCAGTGTGCGTGGGACCCTTACCCCAGTGAGAGTCAGTGTGTGTGGGACCTGTACAGCAGTGAGAGTCAGTGTGTGGGACCCATACCCCAGTGAGAGTCAGTGTGTGTGGAACCCGCACCCCAGTGAGAGTCAGTGTGTGCGAGACCCGTACCCCAGTGAGAGTCAGGGTGTGTGGGACCCTTACCCCAGTGAGAGTCGGTGTGTGTGGGACCCGTACTCCACTGAGAGTCAGTGTGTGTGGAACCCGCACCCCAGTGAGAGTCAGTGTGTGTGGGATCCGTACGCCAGCGAGAGCCAGTGTGTGAAGGACCATACCCCAGTGAGAGTCAGTGTGTATGGGACCCGTACCCCAGTGAGAGTCGGTGTGTGTGGGACCCGTACACCAGGGAGAGTCGGTGTGTGTGGGACCCGTACCCCAGTGAGAGTCAGTGTGTGTGGGACCCGTACCCCAGTGAGAGTCGGTGTGTGTGGGACCCGTACCCCAGTGAGAGTCAGTGTGTGTGGGACCCGTACTCCAGTGAGAGTCAGTGTGTGTGGGACCCGTACCCCAGTGAGAGTCGGTATGTGTGTGACCCGTACCCCAGTGAGAGTCAGTGGGTGTGGGACCCATACCCCAGTGAGAGTCAGTGTATGTGGGACCCGTATCTCAGTGAGAGTCAGTGTGTGTGGGACCCATACCCCAGTGAGAGTCAGTGTGTGTGGGGCACGTACCCGAGTGAGAATCAGTGTGCATGGGACCCTTACCCTAGTGAGAGTCGGTTTGTGTGGGACCCGTACCACAGTGAGAGTCAGTGTGTGTGGAATCCTTACCCCAGTGAGTGTCAGTGTGTGTGGGACCCATACCCCAGTGAGAGTCAGTGTGTGTGGGGCACGTACCCGAGTGAGAATCAGTGTGCATGGGACCCTTACCCCAGTGAGAGTCGGTTTGTGTGGGACCCGTACCCCAGTGAGAGTCGGTGTGTGGTGTGGGACCCATACCCCAGTGAGAGTAAGTGTGTGTTCGACACGTACCCCAGTGAGAGTCAGTGCTTGTGGGACACGTACCCCAGTGAGAGTCAGTGTGTCTGTGGCCCGTACACCAGTGAGAGTCAGTGTATGTGTGACCCGTACCCCAGTGAGAGTCAGTGTGTGTGGGACTCTTACCCCACTGAGAGTCAGTGTGTGTGGGACACTTACCCCAGTGAGAATCAGTGTGCATGGGACCCTTACCCCAGTGAGACTCAGTATGTGGGACCCATACCCCGGTGAGAGTCGGTGTGTGTGCGACCTGTACCCCAGTGAGAGTCAGTGTGTGTGGGACCCGTACCCTAGTGAGGGTCAGTGTGTGTGGAACCCGCACCCCAGTGAGAGTCAGTGTGTGTGGGATCCGTACCCCAGTGAGAGCCAGTGTGTGAGGGACCATACCCCAGTGAGAGTCAGTGTGTATGGGACCCGTACCCCAGTGAGAGTCGGTGTGTGTGGGACCCGTACACCAGGGAGAGTCGGTGTGTGTGGGACCCGTACCCCAGTGAGAGTCGGTGTGTGTGCGACCTGTACCCCAGTGAGAGTCAGTGTGTGTGGGACCCGTACCCTAGTGAGGGTCAGTGTGTGTGGGACCCGTACCCTAGTGAGAATCAGTGTGTGTGGAACCCGCACCCCAGTGAGAGTCAGTGTGTGCGGGACCCGTACCCCAGTGAGAGTCAGGGTGTGTGGGACCCTTGCCCCAGTGAGAGTCGGTGTGTGTGGGACCCGTACTCCACTGAGAGTCAGTGTGTGTGGAACCCGCACCCCAGTGAGAGTCAGTGTGTGTGGGATCCGTACCCCAGTGAGAGCCAGTGTGTGAGGGACCATACCCCAGTGAGAGTCAGTGTGTATGGGACCCGTACCCCAGTGAGAGTCGGTGTGTGTGGGACCCGTACACCAGGGAGAGTCGGTGTGTGTGGGACCCGTACCCCAGTGAGAGTCAGTGTGTGTGGGACCCGTACCCCAGTGAGAGTCAGTGTGTGTGGGACCCATACCCCAGTGAGAGTCATTGTGTCTGGGACCCGTACCCCAGTGAGAGTCAGTGTGTGTGGGACCCGTACCCAAGTGTGAGTCAGTGTGTGTGAGACCCGTATCCCAGTGAGAGTCAGTGTGTGTGGGACCCATACCCCAGTGAGAGTCAGTGTGTGTGGGACCCGTAGCCCAGTGATAGTCATTGTGTGTGGGACCCGTACCCCAGTGCGAGTCAGTGTGTGTGGGACCCGTACCCCACTGAGAGTCAGTGTGTGTGGGACCCGTACCCCAGTGAGAGTCGGTGTGTGTGGGACACGTACCCCAGTGATAGTCGGTGTGTGTGGGACCCGTACCCCAGTGAGAGTCAGTGTGTGTGGGACCCGTACCCCAGTGAGAGTCGGTGTGTGTGGGACCCGTAGCCCAGTGAGAGTCAGTGCGTGTGGGACACGTACCCCAGTGAGAGTCGGTGTGTGTGGGACCCGTACTCCAGTGAGAGTCAGTGTGTGTGGGACCCGTACCCCAGTGAGAGTCGGTATGTGTGTGACCCGTACCCCAGTGAGAGTCAGTGGGTGTGGGACCCATACCCCAGTGAGAGTCAGTATATGTGGGACCCGTATCTCAGTGAGAGTCAGTGTGTGTGGGACCCATACCCCAGTGAGAGTCAGTGTGTGTGGGGCACGTACCCGAGTGAGAATCAGTGTGCATGGGACCCTTACCCCAGTGAGAGTCGGTTTGTGTGGGACCCGTACCCCAGTAAGAGTCGGTGTGTGGTGTGGGACCCATACCCCAGTGAGAGTCAGTGTGTGTGGGACTCTTACCCCACTGAGAGTCAGTGTGTGTGGGACACTTACCCCAGTGAGAATCAGTGTGCGTGGGACCCTTACTCCAGTGAGACTCAGTGTGTGGGACCCATACCCCAGTGAGAGTTGGTGTGTGTGCGACCTGTACCCCAGTGAGAGTCAGTGTGTGTGGGACCCGTGCCCTTGTGAGGCTCAGTGTGTGTGTGACCCGTACCCCAGTGAGAGTCAGTGAGTGTGTGACCCATACCCCAGTGAGAGTCGGTGTGTGTGGGACCCGTACTCCACTGAGAGTCAGTGTGTGTGGGACCCATACCCCAGTGAGAGTCGGTGTGTGGTGTGGGACCCATACCCCAGTGAGAGTAAGTGTGTGTTCGACACGTACCCCAGTGAGAGTCAGTGCTTGTGGGACACGTACCCCAGTGAGAGTCAGTGTGTCTGTGGCCCGTACTCCAGTGAGAGTCAATGTGTGTGGGACACTTACCCCAGTGAGAATCAGTGTGCGTGGGACCCTTACCCCAGTGAGACTCAGTGTGTGGGACCCATACCACGGTGAGAGTCGGTGTGTGTGCGACCTGTACCCCAGTGAGAGTCAGTGTGTGTGGGACCCGTACCCTAGTGAGGGTCAGTGTGTGTGGGACCCGTACCCTAGTGAGGGTCAGTGTGTGTGGGATCTGTACCCCAGTGAGAGTCGGTGTGTGTGGGACCCGTTCCCCAGTGAGAGTTGGTGTGTGTGGGACCTGTACAGCAGTGAGAGTCAGTGTGTGGGACCCATACCCCAGTGAGAGTCAGTGTGTGTGGAACCCGCACCCCAGTGAGAGTCAGTGTGTGCGGGACCCGTACCCCAGTGAGAGTCAGGGTGTGTGGGACCCTTACCCCAGTGAGAGTCGGTGTGTGTGGGACCCGTACTCCACTAGAGAGTCAGTGTGTGTGGAACCCGCACCCCAGTGAGAGTCAGTGTGTGTGGGATCCGTACGCCAGCGAGAGCCAGTGTGTGAAGAACCATACCCCAGTGAGAGTCAGTGTGAATGGGACCCGTACCCCAGTGAGAGTCGGTGTGTGTGGGACCCGTACACCAGGGAGAGTCGGTGTGTGTGGGACCCGTACCCCAGTGAGAGTCAGTGTGTGTGGAACCCGCACCCCAGTGAGAGTCAGTGTGTGTGGGATCCGTACCCCAGTGAGAGCCAGTGTGTGAGGGACCATACCCCAGTGAGAGTCAGTGTGTATGGGACCCGTACCCCAGTGAGAGTCGGTGTGTGTGGGACCCGTACACCAGGGAGAGTCGGTGTGTGTGGGACCCGTACCCCAGTGAGAGTCAGTGTGTGTGGGACCCGTACCCCAGTGAGAGTCAGTGTGTGTGGGACCCATACCCCAGTGAGAGTCATTGTGTCTGGGACCCGTACCCCAGTGAGAGTCAGTGTGTGTGGGACCCGTACCCAAGTGTGAGTCAGTGTGTGTGAGACCCGTATCCCAGTGAGAGTCAGTGTGTGTGGGACCCATACCCCAGTGAGAGTCAGTGTGTGTGGGACCCGTAGCCCAGTGATAGTCATTGTGTGTGGGACCCGTACCCCAGTGCGAGTCAGTGTGTGTGGGACCCGTACCCCACTGAGAGTCAGTGTGTGTGGGACCCGTACCCCAGTGAGAGTCGGTGTGTGTGGGACACGTACCCCAGTGATAGTCGGTGTGTGTGGGACCCGTACCCCAGTGAGAGTCAGTGTGTGTGGGACCCGTACCCCAGTGAGAGTCGGTGTGTGTGGGACCCGTAGCCCAGTGAGAGTCAGTGCGTGTGGGACACGTACCCCAGTGAGAGTCGGTGTGTGTGGGACCCGTACTCCAGTGAGAGTCAGTGTGTGTGGGACCCGTACCCCAGTGAGAGTCGGTATGTGTGTGACCCGTACCCCAGTGAGAGTCAGTGGGTGTGGGACCCATACCCCAGTGAGAGTCAGTATATGTGGGACCCGTATCTCAGTGAGAGTCAGTGTGTGTGGGACCCATACCCCAGTGAGAGTCAGTGTGTGTGGGGCACGTACCCGAGTGAGAATCAGTGTGCATGGGACCCTTACCCCAGTGAGAGTCGGTTTGTGTGGGACCCGTACCCCAGTAAGAGTCGGTGTGTGGTGTGGGACCCATACCCCAGTGAGAGTCAGTGTGTGTGTGACCCGTACCCCAGTGAGAGTCAATGTGTGTGGGACTCTTACCCCACTGAGAGTCAGTGTGTGTGGGACACTTACCCCAGTGAGAATCAGTGTGCGTGGGACCCTTACTCCAGTGAGACTCAGTGTGTGGGACCCATACCCCAGTGAGAGTTGGTGTGTGTGCGACCTGTACCCCAGTGAGAGTCAGTGTGTGTGGGACCCGTGCCCTTGTGAGGCTCAGTGTGTGTGTGACCCGTACCCCAGTGAGAGTCAGTGAGTGTGTGACCCATACCCCAGTGAGAGTCGGTGTGTGTGGGACCCGTACTCCACTGAGAGTCAGTGTGTGTGGGACCCATACCCCAGTGAGAGTCGGTGTGTGGTGTGGGACCCATACCCCAGTGAGAGTAAGTGTGTGTTCGACACGTACCCCAGTGAGAGTCAGTGCTTGTGGGACACGTACCCCAGTGAGAGTCAGTGTGTCTGTGGCCCGTACTCCAGTGAGAGTCAATGTGTGTGGGACACTTACCCCAGTGAGAATCAGTGTGCGTGGGACCCTTACCCCAGTGAGACTCAGTGTGTGGGACCCATACCACGGTGAGAGTCGGTGTGTGTGCGACCTGTACCCCAGTGAGAGTCAGTGTGTGTGGGACCCGTACCCTAGTGAGGGTCAGTGTGTGTGGGACCCGTACCCTAGTGAGGGTCAGTGTGTGTGGGATCTGTACCCCAGTGAGAGTCGGTGTGTGTGGGACCCGTTCCCCAGTGAGAGTTGGTGTGTGTGGGACCTGTACAGCAGTGAGAGTCAGTGTGTGGGACCCATACCCCAGTGAGAGTCAGTGTGTGTGGAACCCGCACCCCAGTGAGAGTCAGTGTGTGCGGGACCCGTACCCCAGTGAGAGTCAGGGTGTGTGGGACCCTTACCCCAGTGAGAGTCGGTGTGTGTGGGACCCGTACTCCACTAGAGAGTCAGTGTGTGTGGAACCCGCACCCCAGTGAGAGTCAGTGTGTGTGGGATCCGTACGCCAGCGAGAGCCAGTGTGTGAAGAACCATACCCCAGTGAGAGTCAGTGTGAATGGGACCCGTACCCCAGTGAGAGTCGGTGTGTGTGGGACCCGTACACCAGGGAGAGTCGGTGTGTGTGGGACCCGTACCCCAGTGAGAGTCGGTGTGTGTGGGACCCGTACTCCAGTGAGAGTCAGTGTGTGTGGGACCCGTACCCCAGTGAGAGTCGGTATGTGTGTGACCCGTACCCCAGTGAGAGTCAGTGGGTGTGGGACCCATACCCCAGTGAGAGTCAGTGTATGTGGGACCCATATCTCAGTGAGAGTCAGTGTGTGTGGGACCCATACCCCAGTGAGAGTCAGTGTGTGTGGGGCACGTACCCGAGTGAGAATCAGTGTGCATGGGACCCTTACCCCAGTGAGAGTCGGTTTGTGTGGGACCCGTACCCCAGTGAGAGTCAGTGTGTGTGGAATCCTTACCCCAGTGAGTGTCAGTGTGTGTGGGACCCATACCCCAGTGAGAGTCAGTGTGTGTGGGGCACGTACCCGAGTGAGAATCAGTGTGCATGGGACCCTTACCCCAGTGAGAGTCGGTTTGTGTGGGACCCGTACCCCAGTGAGAGTCGGTGTGTGGTGTGGGACCCATACCCCAGTGAGAGTAAGTGTGTGTTCGACACGTACCCCAGTGAGAGTCAGTGCTTGTGGGACACGTACCCCAGTGAGAGTCAGTGTGTCTGTGGCCCGTACTCCAGTGAGAGTCAGTGTGTGTGTGACCCGTACCCCAGTGAGAGTCAGTGTGTGTGGGACTCTTACCCCACTGAGAGTCAGTGTGTGTGGGACACTTACCCTTGTGAGAATCAGTGTGCGTGGGACCCTTACCCCAGTGAGACTCAGTATGTGGGACCCATACCCCGGTGAGAGTCGGTGTGTGTGCGATCTGTACCCCAGTGAGAGTCAGTGTGTGTGGGACCCGTACCCGAGTGAGGGTCAGTGTGTGTGGGACCCGTACCCTAGTGAGGGTCAGTGTGTGTGGGATCTGTACCCCAGTGAGAGTCGGTGTGTGTGGGACCCGTACCCCAGTGAGAGTTGGTGTGTGTGGGACCTGTACAGCAGTGAGAGTCAGTGTGTGGGACCCATACCCCAGTGAGAGTCAGTGTGTGTGGAACCCGCACCCCAGTGAGAGTCAGTGTGTGCGGGACCCGTACCCCAGTGAGAGTCAGGGTGTGTGGGACCCTTACCCCAGTCAGAGTCAGTGTGTGTGGAACCCGCACCCCAGTGAGAGTCAGTGTGTGTGCGATCCGTACCCCAGTGAGAGCTAGTGTGTGAGGGACCATACCCCAGTGAGAGTCAGTGTGTATGGGACCCGTACCCCAGTGAGAGTCGGTGTGTGTCGGATCCGTAAACCAGGGAGAGTCGGTGTGTGTGGGACCCGTACCCCAGTGAGAGTCGGTGTGTGTGCGACCTGTACCCCAGTGAGAGTCAGTGTGTGTGGGACCCTTACCCCAGTGAGAGTCGGTTTGTGTGGGACCCGTACCCCAGTGAGAGTCGGTGTGTGGTGTGGGACCCATACCCCAGTGAGAGTAAGTGTGTGTTCGACACGTACCCCAGTGAGAGTCAGTGTGTCTGTGGCCCGTACTCCAGTGAGAGTCAGTGTATGTGTGACCCGTACCCCAGTGAGAGTCAGTGTGTGTGGGACTCTTACCCCACTGAGAGTCAGTGTGTGTGGGACACTTACCCCAGTGAGAATCAGTGTGCATGGGACCCTTACCCCAGTGAGACTCAGTATGTGGGACCCATACCCCGGTGAGAGTCGGTGTGTGTGCGATCTGTACCCCAGTGAGAGTCAGTGTGTGTGGGACCCGTACCCTAGTGAGGGTCAGTGTGTGTGGGACCCGTACCCTAGTGAGGGTCAGTGTGTGTGGGATCTGTACCCCAGTGAGAGTCGGTGTGTGTGGGACCCGTACCCCAGTGAGAGTCGGTGTGTGTGGGACCCGTTCCCCAGTGAGAGTTGGTGTGTGTGGGACCTGTACAGCAGTGAGAGTCAGTGTGTGGGACCCATACCCCAGTGAGAATCAGTGTGTGTGGAACCCGCACCCCAGTGAGAGTCAGTGTGTGCGGGACCCGTACCCCAGTGAGAGTCAGGGTGTGTGGGACCCTTACCCCAGTGAGAGTCGGTGTGTGTGGGACCCGTACTCCACTGAGAGTCAGTGTGTGTGGAACCCGCACCCCAGTGAGAGTCAGTGTGTGTGGGATCCGTACCCCAGTGAGAGCCAGTGTGTGAGGGACCATACCCCAGTGAGAGTCAGTGTGTATGGGACCCGTACCCCAGTGAGAGTCGGTGTGTGTGGGACCCGTACACCAGGGAGAGTCGGTGTGTGTGGGACCCGTACCCCAGTGAGAGTCAGTGTGTGTGGGACCCGTACCCCAGTGAGAGTCGGTGTGTGTGGGACCGTAGCCCAGTGAGAGTCAGTGCGTGTGGGACACGTACCCCAGTGAGAGTCGGTGTGTGTGGGACCCGTACTCCAGTGAGAGTCAGTGTGTGTGGGACCCGTACCCCAGTGAGAGTCGGTATGTGTGTGACCCGTACCCCAGTGAGAGTCAGTGGGTGTGGGACCCATACCCCAGTGAGAATCAGTATATGTGGGACCCGTATCTCAGTGAGAGTCAGTGTGTGTGGGACCCATACCCCAGTGAGAGTCAGTGTGGGGTGGGGCACGTACCCGAGTGAGAATCAGTGTGCATGGGACCCTTACCCCAGTGAGAGTCGGTTTGTGTGGGACCCGTACCCCAGTAAGAGTCGGTGTGTGATGTGGGACCCATACCCCAGTGAGAGTCAGTGTGTGTGTGACCCGTACCCCAGTGAGAGTCAATGTGTGTGGGACTCTTACCCCACTGAGAGTCAGTGTGTGAGGGACACTTACCCCAGTGAGAATCAGTGTGCGTGGGACCCTTACTCCAGTGAGACTCAGTGTGTGGGACCCATACCCCAGTGAGAGTTGGTGTGTGTGCGACCTGTACCCCAGTGAGAGTCAGTGTGTGTGGGACCCGTGCCCTAGTGAGGCTCAGTGTGTGTGGGACCCACACCCCAGTGAGAGTCAGTGTGTGTGGGATCTGTACCCCAGCGAGAGTCGGTGTGTTTGGGACCCGTAGCCCAGTGAGAGTCAGTGTGTGTGGGACCTGTCCCCCAGTGAGAGTCAGTGTGTGTGGGACCCGTACCCTAGTGAGGGTCAGTGTGTGTGGGACCCGTACCCTAGTGAGGGTCAGTGTGTGTGGGACCCGTACCCCAGTGAGAGTCGGTGTGTGTGGGACACGTACCCCAGTGCAAGTCGGTGTGTGTGGGACCCGTACCCCAGTGAGAGTCAGTGTGTGTGGGACCCGTACCCCAGTGAGAGTCGGTGTATGTGGGACCCGTATCTCAGTGAGAGTCAGTGGGTGTGGGACCCATACCCCAGTGAGAGTCAGTATATGTGGGACCCGTATCTCAGTGAGAGTCAGTGTGTGTGGGACCCATACCCCAGTGAGAGTCAGTGTGTGTGGGGCACGTACCCGAGTGAGAATCAGTGTGCATGGGACCCTTACCCCAGTGAGAGTCGGGTTGTGTGGGACCCGTACCCCAGTAAGAGTCGGTGTGTGATGTGGGACCCTTACCCCAGTGAGAGTCAGTGTGTGTGTGACCCGTACCCCAGTGAGAGTCAATGTGTGTGGGACTCTTACCCCACTGAGAGTCAGTGTGTGAGGGACACTTACCCCAGTGAGAATCAGTGTGCGTGGGACCCTTACTCCAGTGAGACTCAGTGTGTGGGACCCATACCCCAGTGAGAGTTGGTGTGTGTGCGACCTGTACCCCAGTGAGAGTCAGTGTGTGTGGGACCCGTGCCCTAGTGAGGCTCAGTGTGTGTGGGACCCACACCTCAGTGAGAGTCAGTGTGTGTGGGATCTGTACCCCAGCGAGAGTCAGTGCGTGTGGGACACGTACCCCAGTGAGAGTCGGTGTGTGTGGGACCCATACCCCAGTGAGAGTCATTGTGTCTGGGACCCGTACCCCAGTGAGAGTCAGTGTGTGTGGGACCCGTACCCAAGTGTGAGTCAGTGTGTGTGAGACCCGTATCCCAGTGAGAGTCAGTGTGTGTGGGACCCATACCCCAGTGAGAGTCAGTGTGTGTGGGACCCGTAGCCCAGTGAGAGTCATTGTGTGTGGGACCCGTACCCCAGTGAGAGTCAGTGTGTGTGGGACCCGTACCCCACTGAGAGTCAGTGTGTGTGGGACCCGTACCCCAGTGAGAGTCGGTGTGTGTGGGACACGTACCCCAGTGCAAGTCGGTGTGTGTGGGACCCGTACCCCAGTGAGAGTCAGTGTGTGTGGGACCCGTACCCCAGTGAGAGTCGGTGTATGTGGGACCCGTATCTCAGTGAGAGTCAGTGTGTGTGGGACCCATACCCCAGTGAGAGTCAGTGTGTGTGGGGCACGTACCCGAGTGAGAATCAGTGTGCATGGGACCCTTACCCCAGTGAGAGTCGGTTTGTGTGGGACCCGTACCCCAGTGAGAGTCGGTGTGTGGTGTGGGACCCATACCCCAGTGAGAGTAAGTGTGTGTTCGACACGTACCCCAGTGAGAGTCAGTGCTTGTGGGACACGTACCCCAGTGAGAGTCAGTGTGTGTGGGACTCTTACCCCACTGAGAGTCAGTGTGTGTGGGACACTTACCCCAGTGAGAATCAGTGTGCGTGGGACCCTTACCCCAGTGAGACTCAGTGTGTGGGACCCATACCCCGGTGAGAGTCGGTGTGTGTACGACCTGTACCCCAGTGAGAGTCAGTGTGTGTGGAACCCGTACCGTAGTGAGGGTCAGTGTGTGTGGGACCCGTATCCTAGTGAGGGTCAGTGTGTGTGGGATCTGTACCCCAGTGAGAGTCGGTGTGTGTGGGACCCGTACCCCAGTGAGAGTCAGGGTGTGTGGGACTCTTACCCCAGTGAGAGTCGGTGTGTGTGGGACCCGTACTCCACTGAGAGTCAGTGTGTGTGGGACGCGCACCCCAGTGAGAGTCAGTGTGTGTGGGATCCGTACCCCAGCGAGAGCCAGTGTGTGAGGGACCATACCCCAGTGAGAGTCAGTGTGTATGGGACCCGTACCCCAGTGAGAGTCGGTGTGTGTGGGACCCGTACACCAGGGAGAGTCGGTGTGTGTGGGACCCGTACCCCAGTGAGAGTCGGTGTGTGTGGGACCCGTACTCCAGTGAGAGTCAGTGTGTGTGGGACCCGTACCCCAGTGAGAGTCGGTATGTGTGTGACCCGTACCCCAGTGAGAGTCAGTGTGTGTGGGACCCATACCCCAGTGAGAGTCAGTGTATGTGGGACCCGTATCTCAGTGAGAGTCAGTGTGTGTGGGACCCATACCCCAGTGAGAGTGAGTGTGTGTGGGGCACGTACCCGAGTGAGAATCAGTGTGCATGGGAACAGTACCCCAGTGAGAGTCGGTTTGTGTGGGACCCGTACCCCAGTGAGAGTCGGTGTGTGGTGTGGGACCCATACCCCAGTGAGAGTAAGTGTGTGTTCGACACGTACCCCAGTGAGAGTCAGTGCTTGTGTGACACGTACCCCAGTGAGAGTCAGTGTGTCTGTGGCCCGTACTCCAGTGAGAGTCAGTGTGTGTGTGACCCGTACCCCAGTGAGAGTCAGTGTGTGTGGGACTCTTACCCCACTGAGAGTCAGTGTGTGTGGGACACTTACCCCAGTGAGAATCAGTGTGCGTGGGACCCTTACCCCAGTGAGACTCAGTGTGTGGGACCCATACCCCGGTGAGAGTCGGTGTGTGTGCGACCTGTACCCCAGTGAGAGTCAGTGTGTGTGGGACCCGTACCCGAGTGAGGGTCAGTGTGTGTGGGACCCGTACCCTAGTGAGGGTCAGTGTGTGTGGGATCTGTACCCCAGTGAGAGTCGGTGTGTGTGGGACCCGTACCCCAGTGAGAGTTGGTGTGTGTGGGACCTGTACAGCAGTGAGTGTCAGTGTGTGGGACCCATACCCCAGTGAGAGTCAGTGTGTGTGGAACCCGCACCCCAGTGAGAGTCAGTGTGTGCGGGACCCGTACCCCAGTGAGAGTCAGGGTGTGTGGGACCCTTACCCCAGTGAGAGTCGGTGTGTGTGGGACCCGTACTCCACTGAGAGTCAGTGTGTGTGGAACCCGCACCCCAGTGAGAGTCAGTGTGTGTGGGATCCGTACCCCAGCGAGAGCCAGTGTGTGAGGGACCATACCCCAGTGAGAGTCAGTGTGTATGGGACCCGTACCCCAGTGAGAGTCGGTTTGTGTGGGACCCGTACCCCAGTGAGAGTCGGTGTGTGGTGTGGGACCCATACCCCAGTGAGAGTCAGTGTGTGTGTGACCCGTACCCCAGTGAGAGTCAATGTGTGTGGGACTCTTACCCCACTGAGAGTCAGTGTGTGTGGGACACTTACCCCAGTGAGAATCAGTGTGCGTGGGACCCTTACTCCAGTGAGACTCAGTGTGTGGGACCCATACCCCAGTGAGAGTTGGTGTGTGTGCGACCTGTACCCCAGTGAGAGTCAGTGTGTGTGGGACCCGTACCCTAGTGAGGCTCAGTGTGTGTGGGAGCCACACCCCAGTGAGAGTCAATGTGTGTGGGATCTGTACCCCAGCGAGAGTCGGTGTGTTTGGGACCCGTAGCCCAGTGAGAGTCAGTGTGTGTGGGACCCGTACGCCAGTGAGAGTCAGTCTGTGTGGGATCCGTACCCCAGTGAGAGCCAGTGTGTGAGGGACCATACCCCAGTGAGAGTCAGTGTGTGTGGGACCCTTACACCAGTGAGAGCCAGTGTGTGGGGGACAATACCCCAGGGAGAGTCGGTGTGTGTGGGACCCGTACCCCAGTGAGAGTCAGTGTGTGTGGGACCCGTACCTGATTGAGTGTCAGTGTGTGTGGGACCCGTACCCCATTGAGAGTCGGTGTGTTTGGGACCCGTAGCCCAGTGAGAGTCAGTGCGTGTGGGACCCGTACCCCAGTGAGAGTCAGTGTGTGTGGGACCCGTACCCCACTGAGAGTCAGTGTGTGTGGGACCCGTACCCCAGTGAGAGTCGGTGTGTGTGGGACCCGTACCCCAGGGAGAGTCGGTGTGTGTGGGACCCGTAGCCCAGTGAGAGTCAGTGTGTGTGGGACCTGTACCCCAGTGAGAGTCGCTGTGTGTGGGACCCGTAGCCCAGTGAGAGTCTGTGCGTGTGGGACACGTACCCCAGTGAGAATCAGTGTGCGTGGGACCATTACCCCAGTGAGACTCATTGTGTGGGACCCATACCCCAGTAAGAGTCGGTGTGTGTGGGACCCGTACCCCAGTGAGAGTCAGTGTGTGTGGGACCCGTACCCCATTGAGTGTCAGTGTGTGTTGGACCCGTACCCCATTGAGAGTCGGTGTGTTTGGGACCCGTAGCCCAGTGAGAGTCAGTGCGTGTGGGACCCGTACCCCAGTGAGAGTCAGTGTGTGTGGGACCCATACCCCAGTGAGAGTCAGTGTGTGTGGGGCACGTACCCGAGTGAGTATCAGTGTGCATGGGACCCTTACCCCAGTGAGAGTCGGTTTGTGTGGGACCCGTACCCCAGTGAGAGTCGGTGTGTGGTGTGGGACCCATACCCCAGTGAGAATAAGTGTGTGTTCGACACGTACCCCAGTGAGAGTCAGTGTGTCTGTGGCCCGTACTCCAGTGAGAGTCAGTGTGTGTGTGACCCGTACCCCAGTGAGAGTCAGTGTGTGTGGGACTCTTACCCCACTGAGAGTCAGTGTGTGTGGGACACTTACCCCAGTGAGAATCAGTGTGCGTGGGACCCTTACCCCAGTGAGACTCAGTGTGTGGGACCCATACCCCGGTGAGAGTCGGTGTGTGTGCGACCTGTACCCCAGTGAGAGTCAGTGTGTGTGGGACCCGTACCCTAGTGAGGGTCAGTGTGTGTGGGACCCGTACCCTAGTGAGGGTCAGTGTGTGTGGGATCTGTACCCCAGTGAGAATCGGTGTGTGTGGGACCCGTACCCCAGGGAGAGTTGGTGTGTGTGGGACCTGTACAGCAGTGAGAGTCAGTGTGTGGGACCCATACCCCAGTGAGAGTCAGTGTGTGTGGGACCCGTACGCCAGTGAGAGTCAGTCTGTGTGGGATCCGTACCCCAGTGAGAGCCAGTGTGTGAGGGACCATACCCCAGTGAGAGTCAGTGTGTGTGGGACCCTTACACCAGTGAGAGCCAGTGTGTGGGGGACAATACCCCAGTGAGAGCCAGTGTGTGTGGGACTCGTACCCCAGGGAGAGTCGGTGTGTGTGGGACCCGTACCCCAGTGAGAGTCAGTGTGTGTGGGACCCGTACCTGATTGAATGTCAGTGTGTGTGGGACCCGTACCCCATTGAGAGTCAGTGTGTGTGGAACCCGCACCCCAGTGAGAGTCAGTGTGTGCGGGACCCGTACCCCAGTGAGAGTCAGAGTGTGTGGGAACCTTACCCCAGTGAGAGTCAGTGTGTGTGGAACCCGCACCCCAGTGAGAGTCAGTGTGTGTGCGATCCGTACACCAGCGAGAGCCAGTGTGTGAGGGACCATACCCCAGTGAGAGTCAGTGTGTATGGGACCCGTACCCCAGTGAGAGCCGGTGTGTGTGGGACCCGTACACCAGAGAGAGTCGGTGTGTGTGGGACCCGTACTCCACTGAGAGTCAGTGTGTGTGGAACCCGCACCCCAGTGAGAGTCAGTGTGTGTGCGATCCGTACACCAGCGAGAGCCAGTGTGTGAGGGACCATACCCCAGTGAGAGTCAGTGTGTGTGGGACCCGTACCCCAGTGAGAGTCGGTGTGTGTGGGACCCGTACACCAGGGAGAGTCGGTGTGTGTGGGACCCGTACCCCAGTGAGAGTCAGTGTGTGTGGGACCCGTACCCCAGTGAGAGTCAGTGTGTGTGGGATCCGTACCCCACTGAGAGTCAGTGTGTGTGGGACCTGTACCCCAGTGAGAGTCAGTGTGTATGGGACCCGAACCCCAGTGAGAGTCAGTATGTGTGGGACCCGTACCCCAGTGAGAGTCAGTATGGGTTGGACCCGTACCCCAGTGAGAGTCAGTGTGTGTGGGACCCGTACCCCAGTGAGAGTCAGTGTGTGTGGGACCCATACCCCAGTGAGAGTCAGTGTGTCTGGGACCCGTACCCCAGTGAGAGTCAGTGTGTGTGGGACCCTTACCCCAGTGAGAGTCAGTGTGTGTGAGACCCGTATCCCAGTGAGAGTCAGTGTGTGTGGTACCCATACCCCAGTGAGAGTCAGTGTGTGTGGGACCCGTAGCCCAGTGAGAGTCATTGTGTGTGGGACCCGTACCCCAGTGAGAGTCAGTGTGTGTGGGACCCGTACCCCACTGAGAGTCAGTGTGTGTGGGACCTGTACCCCAGTGAGAGTCGGTGTGTGTGGGACATGTACCCCAGTGAGAGTAGGTGTGTGTGGGACCCGTAGCCCAGTGAGAGTCAGTGCGTGTGGGACACGTACCCCAGTGAGAGTCAGTGGGTGTGGGACCCATACCCCAGTGAGAGTTGGTGTGTGTGCAACCTGTACCCCAGTGAGAGTCGGTGTGTTTGGGACCCGCAGACCAGTGAGAGTCAGGGTGTGTGGGACCCGTACCCCAGTGAGAGTCAGTGTGTGTGGGATCTGTTCCCCAGCGAGAGTCGGTGTGTTTGGGACCCGTAGCCCAGTGAGAGTCAGTGTGTGTGGGACCCGTACCCCAGTGAGAGTCAGTGTGTGTGGGACCCGTACCCCAGTGAGAGTCGGTATGTGTGTGACCCATACCCCAGTGAGAGTCAGTGGGTGTGGGACCCGTACCCCAGTGAGAGTCGGTATGTGTGTGACCCATACCCCAGTGAGAGTCAGTGGGTGTGGGACCCATACCCCAGTGAGAGTCGGTGTGTGTGGGACCCGTATCTCAGTGAGAGTCAGTGTGTGTGGGACCCATACCCCAGTGAGAGTCAGTGTGTGTGGGGCACGTACCCGAGTGAGAATCAGTGTGCATGGGACCCTTACCCCAGTGAGAGTCGGTTTGTGTGGGACCCGTACCCCAGTGAGAGTCGGTGTGTGGTGTGGGACCCATACCCCAGTGAGAGTAAGTGTGTGTTCGACACGTACCCCAGTGAGAGTCAGTGCTTGTGGGACACGTACCCCAGTGAGAGTCAGTGTGTGTGGGACTCTTACCCCACTGAGAGTCAGTGTGTGTGGGACACTTACCCCAGTGAGAATCAGTGTGCGTGGGACCCTTACCCCAGTGAGACTCAGTGTGTGGGACCCATACCCCGGTGAGAGTCGGTGTGTGTACGACCTGTACCCCAGTGAGAGTCAGTGTGTGTGGAACCCGTACCGTAGTGAGGGTCAGTGTGTGTGGGACCCGTATCCTAGTGAGGGTCAGTGTGTGTGGGATCTGTACCCCAGTGAGAGTCGGTGTGTGTGGGACCCGTACCCCAGTGAGAGTCAGGGTGTGTGGGACTCTTACCCCAGTGAGAGTCGGTGTGTGTGGGACCCGTACTCCACTGAGAGTCAGTGTGTGTGGGACGCGCATCCCAGTGAGAGTCAGTGTGTGTGGGATCCGTACCCCAGCGAGAGCCAGTGTGTGTGGGACCCGTACACCAGGGAGAGTCGGTGTGTGTGGGACCCGTACCCCAGTGAGAGTCGGTGTGTGTGGGACCCGTACTCCAGTGAGAGTCAGTGTGTGTGGGACCCGTACCCCAGTGAGAGTCGGTATGTGTGTGACCCGTACCCCAGTGAGAGTCAGTGTGTGTGGGACCCATACCCCAGTGAGAGTCAGTGTATGTGGGACCCGTATCTCAGTGAGAGTCAGTGTGTGTGGGACCCATACCCCAGTGAGAGTGAGTGTGTGTGGGGCACGTACCCGAGTGAGAATCAGTGTGCATGGGAACAGTACCCCAGTGAGAGTCGGTTTGTGTGGGACCCGTACCCCAGTGAGAGTCGGTGTGTGGTGTGGGACCCATACCCCAGTGAGAGTAAGTGTGTGTTCGACACGTACCCCAGTGAGAGTCAGTGCTTGTGTGACACGTACCCCAGTGAGAGTCAGTGTGTCTGTGGCCCGTACTCCAGTGAGAGTCAGTGTGTGTGTGACCCGTACCCCAGTGAGAGTCAGTGTGTGTGGGACTCTTACCCCACTGAGAGTCAGTGTGTGTGGGACACTTACCCCAGTGAGAATCAGTGTGCGTGGGACCCTTACCCCAGTGAGACTCAGTGTGTGGGACTCATACCCCGGTGAGAGTCGGTGTGTGTGCGACCTGTACCCCAGTGAGAGTCAGTGTGTGTGGGACCCGTACCCGAGTGAGGGTCAGTGTGTGTGGGACCCGTACCCTAGTGAGGGTCAGTGTGTGTGGGATCTGTACCCCAGTGAGAGTCGGTGTGTGTGGGACCCGTACCCCAGTGAGAGTTGGTGTGTGTGGGACCTGTACAGCAGTGAGTGTCAGTGTGTGGGACCCATAGCCCAGTGAGAGTCAGTGTGTGTGGAACCCGCACCCCAGTGAGAGTCAGTGTGTGCGGGACCCGTACCCCAGTGAGAGTCAGGGTGTGTGGGACCCTTACCCCAGTGAGAGTCGGTGTGTGTGGGACCCGTACTCCACTGAGAGTCAGTGTGTGTGGAACCCGCACCCCAGTGAGAGTCAGTGTGTGTGGGATCCGTACCCCAGCGAGAGCCAGTGTGTGAGGGACCATACCCCAGTGAGAGTCAGTGTGTATGGGACCCGTACCCCAGTGAGAGTCGGTGTGTGTGGGACCCGTACACCAGGGAGAGTCGGTGTGTGTGGGACCCGTACCCCAGTGAGAGTCGGTGTGTGTGGGACCCGTACTCCAGTGAGAGTCAGTGTGTGTGGGACCCGTACCCCAGTGAGAGTCGGTATGTGTGTGACCCGTACCCCAGTGAGAGTCAGTGGGTGTGGGACCCATACCCCAGTGAGAGTCAGTGTATGTGGGACCCGTATCTCAGTGAGAGTCAGTGTGTGTGGGACCCATATCCCAGTGAGAGTCAGTGTGTGTGGGGCACGTACCCGAGTGAGAATCAGTGTGCATGGGACCCTTACCCCAGTGAGAGTCGGTTTGTGTAGGACCCGTACCCCAGTGAGAGTCGGTGTGTGGTGTGGGACCCATACCCCAGTGAGAGTCAGTGTGTGTGTGACCCGTACCCCAGTGAGAGTCAATGTGTGTGGGACTCTTACCCCACTGAGAGTCAGTGTGTGTGGGACACTTACCCCAGTGAGAATCAGTGTGCGTGGGACCCTTACTCCAGTGAGACTCAGTGTGTGGGACCCATACCCCAGTGAGAGTTGGTGTGTGTGCGACCTGTACCCCAGTGAGAGTCAGTGTGTGTGGGACCCGTACCCTAGTGAGGCTCAGTGTGTGTGGGAGCCACACCCCAGTGAGAGTCAGTGTGTGTGGGATCTGTACCCCAGCGAGAGTCGGTGTGTTTGGGACCCGTAGCCCAGTGAGAGTCAGTGTGTGTGGGACCCGTACGCCAGTGAGAGTCAGTCTGTGTGGGATCCGTACCCCAGTGAGAGTCGGTGTGTTTGGGACCCGTAGCCCAGTGAGAGTCAGTGCGTGTGGGACCCGTACCCCAGTGAGAGTCAGTGTGTGTGGGACCCGTACCCCACTGAGAGTCAGTGTGTGTGGGACCCGTACCCCAGTGAGAGTCGGTGTGTGTGGGACCCGTACCCCAGGGAGAGTCGGTGTGTGTGGGACCCGTAGCCCAGTGAGAGTCAGTGTGTGTGGGACCTGTACCCCAGTGAGAGTCGCTGTGTGTGGGACCCGTAGCCCAGTGAGAGTCTGTGCGTGTGGGACACGTACCCCAGTGAGAATCAGTGTGCGTGGGACCATTACCCCAGTGAGACTCATTGTGTGGGACCCATACCCCAGTAAGAGTCGGTGTGTGTGGGACCCGTACCCCAGTGAGAGTCAGTGTGTGTGGGACCCGTACCCCATTGAGTGTCAGTGTGTGTTGGACCCGTACCCCATTGAGAGTCGGTGTGTTTGGGACCCGTAGCCCAGTGAGAGTCAGTGCGTGTGGGACCCGTACCCCAGTGAGAGTCAGTGTGTGTGGGACCCATACCCCAGTGAGAGTCAGTGTGTGTGGGGCACGTACCCGAGTGAGTATCAGTGTGCATGGGACCCTTACCCCAGTGAGAGTCGGTTTGTGTGGGACCCGTACCCCAGTGAGAGTCGGTGTGTGGTGTGGGACCCATACCCCAGTGAGAATAAGTGTGTGTTCGACACGTACCCCAGTGAGAGTCAGTGTGTCTGTGGCCCGTACTCCAGTGAGAGTCAGTGTGTGTGTGACCCGTACCCCAGTGAGAGTCAATGTGTGTGGGACTCTTACCCCACTGAGAGTCAGTGTGTGTGGGACACTTACCCCAGTGAGAATCAGTGTGCGTGGGACCCTTACCCCAGTTAGACTCAGTGTGTGGGACCCATACCCCGGTGAGAGTCGGTGTGTGTGCGACCTGTACCCCAGTGAGAGTCAGTGTGTGTGGGACCCGTACCCGAGTGAGGGTCAGTGTGTGTGGGTCCCGTACCCTAGTGAGGGTCAGTGTGTGTGGGATCTGTACCCCAGTGAGAGTCGGTGTGTGTGGGACCCGTACCCCAGTGAGAGTTGGTGTGTGTGGGACCTGTACAGCAGTGAGAGTCAGTGTGTGGGACCCATACCCCAGTGAGAGTCAGTGTGTGTGGAACCCGCACCCCAGTGAGAGTCAGTCTGTGTGGGATCCGTACCCCAGTGAGAGCCAGTGTGTGAGGGACCATACCCCAGTGAGAGTCAGTGTGTGTGGGACCCTTACACCAGTGAGAGCCAGTGTGTGGGGGACAATACCCCAGTGAGAGCCAGTGTGTGTGGGACTCGTACCCCAGGGAGAGTCGGTGTGTGTGGGACCCGTACCCCAGTGAGAGTCAGTGTGTGTGGGACCCGTACCTGATTGAATGTCAGTGTGTGTGGGACCCGTACCCCATTGAGAGTCGGTGTGTTTGGGACCCGTAGCCCAGTGAGAGTCAGTGCGTGTGGGACCCGTACCCCAGTGAGAGTCAGTGTGTGTGGGACCCGTACCCCATTGAGTGTCAGTGTGTGTGGGACCCGTACCCCAGTGAGAGTCGGTGTGTTTGGGACCCGAAGCCCAGTGAGAGTCAGTGCTGTGTGGGACGCGTACCCCTGTGAGAGTCAGTGTGTGTGGGACCTGTACCTTAGTGAGAGTCAGTGTGTGGGACCCGTACCCCAGTGAGAGTCAGTGTGTGTGGGACCCGTACCCCACTGAGAGTCAGTGTGTGTGGGACCCGTACCCCAGTGAGAGTCGGTGTGTGTGGGACCCGTACCCCAGGGAGAGTCGGTGTGTGTGGGACCCGTAGCCCAGTGAGAGTCAGTGTGTGTGGGACCTGTACCCCAGTGAGAGTCGCTGTGTGTGGGACCCGTAGCCCAGTGAGAGTCTGTGCGTGTGGGACACGTACCCCAGTGAGAATCAATGTGCGTGGGACCATTACCCCAGTGAGACTCAGTGTGTGGGACCCATACCCCAGTAAGAGTCGGTGTGTGTGGGACCCGTACCCCAGTGAGAGTCAGTGTGTGTGGGACCCGTAGCCCAGTGAGAGTCAGTGCGTGTGGGACCCGTACCCCAGTGAGAGCCAGTGTGTGAGGGACCATACCCCAGTGAGAGTCAGTGTGCGTGGGACCCTTACACCAGTGAGAGCCAGTGTGTGGGGGACAATACCCCAGTGAGAGCCAGTGTGTGTGGGACTCGTACCCCAGGGAGAGTCGGTGTGTGTGGGACCCGTACCCCAGTGAGAGTCAGTGTGTGTGGGACCCGTACCCCAGTGAGAGCCAGTGTGTGAGGGACCATACCCCAGTGAGAGTCAGTGTGTGTGGGACCCTTACACCAGTGAGAGCCAGTGTGTGGGGGACAATACCCCAGGGAGAGTCGGTGTGTGTGGGACCCGTACCCCAGTGAGAGTCAGTGTGTGTGGGACCCGTACCTGATTGAGTGTCAGTGTGTGTGGGACCCGTACCCCATTGAGAGTCGGTGTGTTTGGGACCCGTAGCCCAGTGAGAGTCAGTGCGTGTGGGACCCGTACCCCAGTGAGAGTCAGTGTGTGTGGGACCCGTACCCCATTGAGTGTCAGTGTGTGTGGGACCCGTACCCCAGTGAGAGTCGGTGTGTTTGGGACCCGAAGCCCAGTGAGAGTCAGTGGTGTGTGGGACGCGTACCCCAGTGAGAGTCAGTGTGTGTGGGACCTGTACCTTAGTGAGAGTCAGTGTGTGGGACCCGTACCCCAGTGAGAGTCAGTGTGTGTGGGACCCGTACCCCACTGAGAGTCAGTGTGTGTGGGACCCGTACCCCAGTGAGAGTCGGTGTGTGTGGGACCCGTACCCCAGGGAGAGTCGGTGTGTGTGGGACCCGTAGCCCAGTGAGAGTCAGTGTGTGTGGGACCTGTACCCCAGTGAGAGTCGCTGTGTGTGGGACCCGTAGCCCAGTGAGAGTCTGTGCGTGTGGGACACGTACCCCAGTGAGAATCAATGTGCGTGGGACCATTACCCCAGTGAGACTCAGTGTGTGGGACCCATACCCCAGTAAGAGTCGGTGTGTGTGGGACCCGTACCCCAGTGAGAGTCAGTGTGTGTGGGACCCGTACCCCATTGAGTGTCAGTGTGTGTTGGACCCGTACCCCATTGAGAGTCGGTGTGTTTGGGACCCGTAGCCCAGTGAGAGTCAGTGCATGTGGGACCCGTACCCCAGTGAGAGTCAGTGTGTGTGGGACCCATACCCCAGTGAGAGTCAGTGTGTGTGGGGCACGTACCCGAGTGAGAATCAGTGTGCATGGGACCCTTACCCCAGTGAGAGTCGGTTTGTGTGGGACCCGTACCCCAGTGAGAGTCGGTGTGTGGTGTGGGACCCATACCCCAGTGAGAGTAAGTGTGTGTTCGACACGTACCCCAGTGAGAGTCAGTGCTTGTGGGACACGTACCCCAGTGAGAGTCAGTGTGTCTGTGGCCCGTACTCCAGTGAGAGTCAGTGTGTGTGTGACCCGTACCCCAGTGAGAGTCAGTGTGTGTGGGACTCTTACCCCACTGAGAGTCAGTGTGTGTGGGACACTTACCCCAGTGAGAATCAGTGTGCGTGGGACCCTTACCCCAGTGAGAGTCAGTGTGTGGGACCCATACCCCAGTGAGAGTCAGTGTGTGTGGGACCCATACCCCACTGAGAGTCAGTGTGTGTAGGACCCCGTAACCCAGTGAGAGTCAGTGTGTGTCAGACCCGTACCCCAGTGAGAGTCAGTGTGTGTGGGACCCATACCCCAGGGAGAGTCAGTATGTCTGGGATCCGTACCCCAGTGAGAGTCAGTGTGTGTGAGACCCGTACTCCAGTGAGAATCAGTGTGTGTGGGACCCGTACCTCACTGAGAGTTGGTGTGTATGGGAACAGTACCCCAGTGAGAGTCAGTGTGTGTGGGACCCATACCCCAGTGAGAGTCAGTGTGTGTGTGACCCGTACCCCAGTGAGAGTCAGTGTGTGTGGGACTCTTACCCCACTGAGAGTCAGTGTGTGTGGAACCCTTACCCCAGTGAGAGTCAGTGTGTGTGGAACCCATACCCCAGTGAGAGTCAATGTGTGTGTGACCCGTACCCCAGTGAGAGTCAGTGTGTGTAGGACTCTTACCCCACTGAGAGTCAGTGTGTGTGGGACACTTACCCCAGTGAGAATCAGTGTGCGTGGGACCCTTACCCCAGTGAGACTCAGTGTGTGGGACCCATACCCCGGTGAGAGTCGGTGTGTGTGCGACCTGTACCCCAGTGAGAGTCAGTGTGTGTGGGACCCGTACCCTAGTGAGGGTCAGTGTGTGTGGGACCCGTACCCTAGTGAGGGTCAGTGTGTGTGGGATCTGTACCCCAGTGAGAGTCGGTGTGTGTGGGACCCGTACCCCAGTGAGAATTGGTGTGTGTGGGACCTGTATAGCAGTGAGAGTCAGTGTGTGGGACCCGTACTCCACTGAGAGTCAGTGTGTGTGGAACCCGCACCCCAGTGAGAGTCAGTGTGTGTGGGATCCGTACCCCAGCGAGAGCCAGTGTGTGAGGGACCATACCCCAGTGAGAGTCAGTGTGTATGGGACCCGTACCCCAGTGAGAGTCGGTGTGTGTGGGACCCGTACACCAGGGAGAGTCGGTGTGTGTGGGACCCGTACCCCAGTGAGAGTCGGTGTGTGTGGGACCCGTACTCCAGTGAGAGTCAGTGTGTGTGGGACCCGTACCCCAGTGAGAGTCGGTATTTGTGTGACCCGTACCCCAGTGAGAGTCAGTGGGTGTGGGACCCATACCCCAGTGAGAGTCAGTGTATGTGGGACCCGTATCTCAGTGAGAGTCAGTGTGTGTGGGACCCATGCCCCAGTGAGAGTCAGTGTGTGTGGGGCACGTACCCTAGTGAGAATCAGTGTGCATGGGACCCTTACCCCAGTGAGAGTCGGTTTGTGTGGGACCCGTACCCCAGTGAGAGTCAGTGTGTGTGGAATCCTTACCCCAGTGAGTGTCAATGTGTGTGGGGCCCATACCCCAGTGAGAGTCAGTGTGTGTGGGGCACGTACCCGAGTGAGAATCAGTGTGCATGGGACCCTTACCCCAGTGAGAGTCGGTTTGTGTGGGACCCGTACCCCAGTGAGAGTCGGTGTGTGGTGTGGGACCCATACCCCAGTAAGAGTAAGTGTGTGTTCGACACGTACCCCAGTGAGAGTCAGTGCTTGTGGGACACGTACCCCAGTGAGAGTCAGTCTGTCTGTGGCCCGTACTCCAGTGAGAGTCAGTGTGTGTGAGACCCGTACCCCAGTGAGAGTTGGTGTGTATGGGACCCTTACCCCAGTGAGAGTCAATGTGTGTGGGACCCGTACCCCACTAAGAGTCATTGTGTGTGGGACCCATGCCCCAGTGAGAGTCAGTGTGTGTGGGACCCGTACCCCACTTAGAGTCAGTGTGTGTGAGTCCCGTACCCCAGTGAGAATCAGTGTGGGATCTGTACCCCAGTGAGAGACAGTGGTGTGTGGGACCTGTACCCCAGTGAGAGTCAGGATGTGTGGGACCTTTACCCCAGTGAGAGTCGGTGTGTGTGGGACCAGTACTCCACTGAGAGTCAGTGTGTCTGGGACCCAACCCCAGTGAGAGCCAGGATGTGTGGGATCCGTACCCCAGTGAGAGCCAGTGTGTGAGGGACCATACCCGAGTGAGAGTCAGTGTGTGTGGGACCAGTACCTCAGTGAGAGTCAGTGTATGTGGGACCCGTACGCCAGTGAGAGTCAGTGTGTGTGGGACCCATACCCCAGTGAGAATAAGTGTGCATGGGACCCTTACCCCAGTGAGAGTCAGTGTGTGTGGGACCCGTACCCCAGTGAGAGTCAGTGTATGTGGGACCCGTATCCCAGTGAGAGTCAGTGTGTGTGGGACCCATAGCCCAGTGAGAATCAGTGTGCGTGGGACCCTTACCCCAGTGAGAGTCGGTGTGTGTGGGACCCGTACCCCAGTGAGAGTCAGTGTGTGTGGGACACGTACCCCAGTGAGAATCAGTGTGCGTGGGACCCTTACCCCAGTGAAAGTCGGTGTGCGTGGGACCCGTACCCCAGTGAGAGGCGATGATTGTGGGACCCGTACCCCAGTGAGATTCAGTGTGTGGTGTGGGACCCATACCCCAGTGAGAGTCAGTGTGTGGTGTGGGACCCATACCCCAGTGAGAGTCAGAGTGTGTGGGATACGTACCCCAGTGAGAGTCAGTGCTTGTGGGACACATACCTCAGTGAGAGTCAGTGTGTCTGTGGCCCGTACTCCAGTGAGAGTCAGTGTGTGTGTGACCCGTACCCCAGTGAGAGTCAGTGTGTGTGGGACCCGTACCCCACTGAGAGTCAGTCTGAGTTGGACACGTACCCCAGTGAGAGTCAGTGTGTGTGGGACCCGTACCCCAGTGAGAGTCAGTGTGTGTGGGACCCGTATCCCAGTGAGAGTCGGTGTGTGTGGGACCTGTACCGCAGTGAGAGTCAGTGTGTGGGACCCATACCCCAGTGAGAGTCAGTGTGTGTGGGACCCATACCCCACTGAGAGTCAGTGTGTGTAGGACCCCGTAACCCAGTGAGAGTCAGTGTGTGTCAGACCCGTACCCCAGTGAGAGTCAGTGTGTGTGGGACCCATACCCCAGGGAGAGTCAGTATGTCTGGGATCCGTACCCCAGTGAGAGTCGGTGTGTGCGGGACCTGTACCCCAGTGAGAATCAGTGTGTGTGGGACCCGTACCCCACTGAGAGTCAGTGTGTGGTGTGGGACCCATACCCCAGTGAGAGTCAGTGTGTGGTGTGGGACCCATACCCCAGTGAGAGTCAGTGTGTGTGCGATACGTGGCCCAGTGAGAGTCAGTGCTTGTGGGACACGTACTCCAGTGAGAGTCAGTCTGTCTGTGGCCCGTACTCCAGTGAGAGTCAGTGTGTGTGAGACCCGTACCCCAGTGAGAGTTGGTGTGTATGGGACCCTTACCCCAGTGAGAGTCAATGTGTGTGGGACCCGTACCCCACTAAGAGTCAGTGTGTGTGGGACCCATGCCCCAGTGAGAGTCAATGTGTGTGGGACCCGTACCCCACTAAGAGTCAGTGTGTGTGAGTCCCGTACCCCAGTGAGAATCAGTGTGGGATCTGTACCCCAGTGAGAGACAGTGGTGTGTGGGACCTGTACCCCAGTGAGAGTCAGGATGTGTGGGACCTTTACCCCAGTGAGAGTCGGTGTGTGTGGGACCAGTACTCCACTGAGAGTCAGTGTGTCTGGGACCCAACCCCAGTGAGAGCCAGGATGTGTGGGATCCGTACCCCAGTGAGAGCCAGTGTGTGAGGGACCATACCCGAGTGAGAGTCAGTGTGTGTGGGACCAGTACCTCAGTGAGAGTCAGTGTATGTGGGACCCGTACGCCAGTGAGAGTCAGTGTGTGTGGGACCCATACCCCAGTGAGAATAAGTGTGCATGGGACCCTTACCCCAGTGAGAGTCAGTGTGTGTGGCACACGTACCCCAGGGAGAGTCGGTGTGTGTGGGACCCGTACCCCAGTGAGAGTCAGTGTGTGTGGGACCCGTACCCCAGTGAGAGCCAGTGTGTGAGGGACCATACCCCAGTGAGAGTCAGTGTGTGTGGGACCCTTACACCAGTGAGAGCCAGTGTGTGGGGGACAATACCCCAGGGAGAGTCGGTGTGTGTGGGACCCGTACCCCAGTGAGAGTCAGTGTGTGTGGGACCCGTACCTGATTGAGTGTCAGTGTGTGTGGGACCCGTACCCCATTGAGAGTCGGTGTGTTTGGGACCCGTAGCCCAGTGAGAGTCAGTGCGTGTGGGACCCGTACCCCAGTGAGAGTCAGTGTGTGTGGGACCCGTACCCCAGTGAGAGTCGGTGTGTTTGGGACCCGAAGCCCAGTGAGAGTCAGTGGTGTGTGGGACGCGTACCCCAGTGAGAGTCAGTGTGTGTGGGACCTGTACCTTAGTGAGAGTCAGTGTGTGGGACCCGTACCCCAGTGAGAGTCAGTGTGTGTGGGACCCGTACCCCACTGAGAGTCAGTGTGTGTGGGACCCGTACCCCAGTGAGAGTCGGTGTGTGTGGGACCCGTACCCCAGGGAGAGTCGGTGTGTGTGGGACCCGTAGCCCAGTGAGAGTCAGTGTGTGTGGGACCTGTACCCCAGTGAGAGTCGCTGTGTGTGGGACCCGTAGCCCAGTGAGAGTCTGTGCGTGTGGGACACGTACCCCAGTGAGAATCAATGTGCGTGGGACCATTACCCCAGTGAGACTCAGTGTGTGGGACCCATACCCCAGTAAGAGTCGGTGTGTGTGGGACCCGTACCCCAGTGAGAGTCAGTGTGTGTGGGACCCGTACCCCATTGAGTGTCAGTGTGTGTTGGACCCATACCCCATTGAGAGTCGGTGTGTTTGGGACCCGTAGCCCAGTGAGAGTCAGTGCGTGTGGGACCCGTACCCCAGTGAGAGTCAGTGTGTGTGGGACCCATACCCCAGTGAGAGTCAGTGTGTGTGGGGCACGTACCCGAGTGAGAATCAGTGTGCATGGGACCCTTACCCCAGTGAGAGTCGGTTTGTGTGGGACCCGTACCCCAGTGAGAGTCGGTGTGTGGTGTGGGACCCATACCCCAGTGAGAGTAAGTGTGTGTTCGACACGTACCCCAGTGAGAGTCAGTGCTTGTGGGACACGTACCCCAGTGAGAGTCAGTGTGTCTGTGGCCCGTACTCCAGTGAGAGTCAGTGTGTGTGTGACCCGTACCCCAGTGAGAGTCAGTGTGTGTGGGACTCTTACCCCACTGAGAGTCAGTGTGTGTGGGACACTTACCCCAGTGAGAATCAGTGTGCGTGGGACCCTTACCCCAGTGAGAGTCAGTGTGTGGGACCCATACCCCAGTGAGAGTCAGTGTGTGTGGGACCCATACCCCACTGAGAGTCAGTGTGTGTAGGACCCCGTAACCCAGTGAGAGTCAGTGTGTGTCAGACCCGTACCCCAGTGAGAGTCAGTGTGTGTGGGACCCATACCCCAGGGAGAGTCAGTATGTCTGGGATCCGTACCCCAGTGAGAGTCAGTGTGTGTGAGACCCGTACTCCAGTGAGAATCAGTGTGTGTGGGACCCGTACCTCACTGAGAGTTGGTGTGTATGGGAACAGTACCCCAGTGAGAGTCAGTGTGTGTGGG
This sequence comes from Pristiophorus japonicus, assembly GCF_044704955.1. Lineage (NCBI taxonomy): Eukaryota > Metazoa > Chordata > Chondrichthyes > Pristiophoridae > Pristiophorus > Pristiophorus japonicus. Next base: position 23,291,736 of record NC_091987.1, on the reverse strand, counting down.
ACCCATACCCCAGTGAGAGTCAGTGTGTGTGTGACCCGTACCCCAGTGAGAGTCAGTGTGTGTGGGACTCTTACCCCACTGAGAGTCAGTGTGTGTGGAACCCTTACCCCAGTGAGAGTCAGTGTGTGTGGAACCCATACCCCAGTGAGAGTCAATGTGTGTGTGACCCGTACCCCAGTGAGAGTCAGTGTGTGTAGGACTCTTACCCCACTGAGAGTCAGTGTGTGTGGGACACTTACCCCAGTGAGAATCAGTGTGCGTGGGACCCTTACCCCAGTGAGACTCAGTGTGTGGGACCCATACCCCGGTGAGAGTCGGTGTGTGTGCGACCTGTACCCCAGTGAGAGTCAGTGTGTGTGGGACCCGTACCCTAGTGAGGGTCTGTGTGTGTGGGACCCGTACCCTAGTGAGGGTCAGTGTGTGTGGGATCTGTACCCCAGTGAGAGTCGGTGTGTGTGGGACCCGTACCCCAGTGAGAATTGGTGTGTGTGGGACCTGTATAGCAGTGAGAGTCAGTGTGTGGGACCCGTACGCCAGTGAGAGTCAGTGTGTGTGGGACCCATAGCCCAGTGAGAATCAGTGTGCGTGGGACCCTTACCCCAGTGAGAGTCGGTGTGTGTGGGACCCGTACCCCAGTGAGAGTCAGTGTGTGGGACCCATACCCCGGTGAGAGTCGGTGTGTGTGCGACCTGTACCCCAGTGAGAGTCAGTGTGTGTGGGACCCGTACCCTAGTGAGGGTCAGTGTGTGTGGGACCCGTACCCTAGTGAGGGTCAGTGTGTGTGGGATCTGTACCCCAGTGAGAGTCGGTGTGTGTGGGACCCGTACCCCAGTGAGAATTGGTGTGTGTGGGACCTGTATAGCAGTGAGAGTCAGTGTGTGGGACCCGTACTCCACTGAGAGTCAGTGTGTGTGGAACCCGCACCCCAGTGAGAGTCAGTGTGTGTGGGATCCGTACCCCAGCGAGAGCCAGTGTGTGAGGGACCATACCCCAGTGAGAGTCAGTGTGTATGGGACCCGTACCCCAGTGAGAGTCGGTGTGTGTGGGACCCGTACTCCAGTGAGAGTCAGTGTGTGTGGGACCCGTACCCCAGTGAGAGTCGGTATGTGTGTGACCCGTACCCCAGTGAGAGTCAGTGTGTGTGGGACCCGTATCCCAGTGAGAGTCGGTGTGTGTGGGACCTGTACCGCAGTGAGAGTCAGTGTGTGGGACCCATACCCCAGTGAGAGTCAGTGTGTGTGGGACCCATACCCCACTGAGAGTCAGTGTGTGTAGGACCCCGTAACCCAGTGAGAGTCAGTGTGTGTCAGACCCGTACCCCAGTGAGAGTCAGTGTGTGTGGGACCCATACCCCAGGGAGAGTCAGTATGTCTGGGATCCGTACCCCAGTGAGAGTCGGTGTGTGCGGGACCTGTACCCCAGTGAGAATCAGTGTGTGTGGGACCCGTACCCCACTGAGAGTCAGTGTGTGGTGTGGGACCCATACCCCAGTGAGAGTCAGTGTGTGGTGTGGGACCCATACCCCAGTGAGAGTCAGTGTGTGTGCGATACGTGGCCCAGTGAGAGTCAGTGCTTGTGGGACACGTACCTCAGTGAGAGTCAGTGTGTCTGTGGCCCGTACTCCAGTGAGAGTCAGTGTGTGTGAGACCCGTACCCCAGTGAGAGTTGGTGTGTATGGGACCCTTACCCCAGTGAGAGTCAATGTGTGTGGGACCCGTACCCCACTAAGAGTCAGTGTGTGTGGGACCCATGCCCCAGTGAGACTCAGTGTGTGTGGGACCCGTACCCCACTTAGAGTCAGTGTGTGTGAGTCCCGTACCCCAGTGAGAATCAGTGTGGGATCTGTACCCCAGTGAGAGACAGTGGTGTGTGGGACCTGTACCCCAGTGAGAGTCAGGATGTGTGGGACCTTTACCCCAGTGAGAGTCGGTGTGTGTGGGACCAGTACTCCACTGAGAGTCAGTGTGTCTGGGACCCAACCCCAGTGAGAGCCAGGATGTGTGGGATCCGTACCCCAGTGAGAGCCAGTGTGTGAGGGACCATACCCGAGTGAGAGTCAGTGTGTGTGGGACCAGTACCTCAGTGAGAGTCAGTGTATGTGGGACCCGTACGCCAGTGAGAGTCAGTGTGTGTGGGACCCATACCCCAGTGAGAATAAGTGTGCATGGGACCCTTACCCCAGTGAGAGTCAGTGTGTGTGGGACCCATACCCCAGTGAGAGTCAGTGTATGTGGGACCCGTATCCCAGTGAGAGTCAGTGTGTGTGGGACCCATAGCCCAGTGAGAATCAGTGTGCGTGGGACCCTTACCCCAGTGAGAGTCGGTGTGTGTGGGACCCGTACCCCAGTGAGAGTCAGTGTGTGTGGGACACGTACCCCAGTGGGAATCAGTGTGCGTGGGACCCTTACCCCAGTGAAAGTCGGTGTGCGTGGGACCCGTACCCCAGTGAGAGGCGATGATTGTGGGACCCGTACCCCAGTGAGATTCAGTGTGTGGTGTGGGACCCATACCCCAGTGAGAGTCAGTGTGTGGTGTGGGACCCATATCCCAGTGAGAGTCAGTGTGTGTGGGATACGTACCCCAGTGAGAGTCAGTGCTTGTGGGACACATACCTCAGTGAGAGTCAGTGTGTCTGTGGCCCGTACTCCAGTGAGAGTCAGTGTGTGTGTGACCCGTACCCCAGTGAGAGTCAGTGTGTGTGGGACCCGTACCCCACTGAGAGTCAGTCTGAGTTGGACACGTACCCCAGTGAGAGTCAGTGTGTGTGGGACCCGTACCCCAGTGAGAGTCAGTGTGTGTGGGACCCGTACCCCAGTGAGAGTCAGTGTGTGTGGGACCCGTATCCCAGTGAGAGTCGGTGTGTGTAGGACCTGTACCGCAGTGAGAGTCAGTGTGTGGGACCCATACCCCAGTGAGAGTCAGTGTGTGTGGGACCCATACCCCACTGAGAGTCAGTGTGTGTAGGACCCCGTAACCCAGTGAGAGTCAGTGTGTGTCAGACCCGTACCCCAGTGAGAGTCAGTGTGTGTGGGACCCATACCCCAGGGAGAGTCAGTATGTCTGGGATCCGTACCCCAGTGAGAGTCGGTGTGTGCGGGACCTGTACCCCAGTGAGAATCAGTGTGTGTGGGACCCGTACCCCACTGAGAGTCAGTGTGTGTGAGACCCGTACTCCAGTGAGAATCAGTGTGTGTGGGATCCGTACCTCACTGAGAGTTGGTGTGTATGGGAACAGTACCCCAGTGAGAGTCAGTGTGTGTGGGACCCATACCCCAGTGAGAGTCAGTGTGTGTGTGACCCGTACCCCAGTGAGAGTCAGTGTGTGTGGGACTCTTACCCCACTGAGAGTCAGTGTGTGTGGAACCCTTACCCCAGTGAGAGTCAGTGTGTGTGGAACCCATTCCCCAGTGAGAGTCAGTGTGTGTGTGACCCGTACCCCAGTGAGAGTCAGTGTGTGTGGGACTCTTACCCCACTGAGAGTCAGTGTGTGTGGGACACATACCCCAGTGAGAATCAGTGTGCGTGGGACCCTTACCCCAGTGAGACTCAGTGTGTGGGACCCATACCCCGGTGAGAGTCGGTGTGTGTGCGACCTGTACCCCAGTGAGAGTCAGTGTGTGTGGGACCCGTACCCTAGTGAGGGTCAGTGTGTGTGGGACCCGTACCCTAGTGAGGGTCAGTGTGTGTGGGATCTGTACCCCAGTGAGAGTTGGTGTGTGTGGGACCTGTATAGCAGTGAGAGTCAGTGGGTGTGGGACCCATACCCCAGTGAGACTCAGTGTGTGGGACCCATACCCCGGTGAGAGTCGGTGTGTGTGCGACCTGTACCCCAGTGAGAGTCAGTGTGTGTGGGACCCGTACCCTAGTGAGGGTCAGTGTGTGTGGGACCCGTACCCTAGTGAGGGTCAGTGTGTGTGGGATCTGTACCCCAGTGAGAGTCGGTGTGTGTGGGACCCGTACCCCAGTGAGAGTTGGTGTGTGTGGGACCTGTATAGCAGTGAGAGTCAGTGGGTGTGGGACCCATACCCCAGTGAGAGTCAGTGTATGTGGGACCCGTATCTCAGTGAGAGTCAGTGTGTGTGGGACCCATGCCCCAGTGAGAGTCAGTGTGTGTGGGGCACGTACCCGAGTGAGAATCAGTGTGCATGGGACCCTTACCCCAGTGAGAGTCGGTTTGTGTGGGACCCGTACCCCAGTGAGAGTCAGTGTGTGTGGAATCCTTACCCCAGTGAGTGTCAATGTGTGTGGGACCCATACCCCAGTGAGAGTCAGTGTGTGTGGGGCACGTACCCGAGTGAGAATCAGTGTGCATGGGACCCTTACCCCAGTGAGAGTCGGTTTGTGTGGGACCCGTACCCCAGTGAGAGTCGGTGTGTGGTGTGGGACCCATACCCCAGTGAGAGTAAGTGTGTGTTCGACACGTACCCCAGTGAGAGTCAGTGCTTGTGGGACACGTACCCCAGTGAGAGTCAGTCTGTCTGTGGCCCGTACTCCAGTGAGAGTCATTGTGTGTGTGACCCGTACCCCAGTGAGAGTCAGTGTGTGTGGGACTCTTACCCCACTGAGAGTCAGTGTGTGTGGGACACTTACCCCAGTGAGAATCAGTGTGTGTGGGACCCTTACCCCAGTGAGACTCAGTGTGTGGGACCCATACCCCGGTGAGAGTCGGTGTGTGTGCGACCTGTACCCCAGTGAGAGTCAGTGTGTGCGGGACCCGTACCCTAGTGAGGGTCAGTGTGTGTGGGACCCGTACCCTAGTGAGGGTCAGTGTGTGTGGGATCTGTACCCCAGTGAGAGTCGGTGTGTGTGGGACCCGTACCCCAGTGAGAGTTGGTGTGTGTGGGACCTGTACAGCATGAGAGTCAGTGTGTGGGACCCATACCCCAGTGAGAGTCAGTGTGTGTGGAACCCGCACCCCAGTGAGAGTCAGTGTGTGTGGGACCCGTACCCCAGTGAGAGTCAGTGTGTGTGGGACCCATACCCCAGTGAGAGTCAGTGTGTCTGGGACCCGTACCCCAGTGAGAGTCAGTGTGTGTGGGACCCGCACCCCAGTGAGAGTAGGTGTGTGTGGGACACGTACCCCAGTGAAAGTCGGTGTGTGTGGGACCCGTACCCCAGTGAGAGTCAGTGTGTGTGGGACCCGTACCCAAGTGAGAGTCGGTGTGTGTGGGACCCGTAGCCCAGTGAGAGTCAGTGCGTGTGGGACACGTACCCCAGTGAGAGTCGGTGTGTGTGGGATCCGTACTCCAGTGAGAGTCAGTGTGTGTGGGACCCGTACCCCAGTGAGAGTCGGTATGTGTGTGACCCGTACCCCAGTGAGAGTCAGTGGGTGTGGGACCCATACCCCAGTGAGAGTCAGTGTATGTGGGACCCGTATCTCAGTGAGAGTCAGTGTGTGTGGCACCCATACCCCAGTGAGAGTCAGTGTGTGTGGGGCACGTACCCGAGTGAGAATCAGTGTGCATGGGACCCTTACCCCAGTGAGAGTCGGTTTGTGTGGGACCCGTACCCCAGTGAGAGTCGGTGTGTGGTGTGGGACCCATACCCCAGTGAGAGTCAGTGTGTGTGTGACCCGCACCCCAGTGAGAGTCAATGTGTGTGGGACTCTTACTCCACTGAGAGTCAGTGTGTGTGGGACACTTACCCCAGTGAGAATCAGTGTGCGTGGGACCCTTACTCCAGTGAGACTCAGTGTGTGGGACCCATACCCCAGTGACAGTTGGTGTGTGTGCGACCTGTACCCCAGTGAGAGTCAGTGTGTGTGGGACCCGTACCCTAGTGAGAGTCAGTGTGTGTGGGACCCACACCCCAGTGAGAGTCAGTGTGTGTGGGACCCACACCCCAGTGAGAGTCAGTGTGTGTGGGATCTGTACCCCAGCGAGAGTCGGTGTGTTTGGGACCCGTAGCCCAGTGAGAGTCAGTGTGTGTGGGACCCGTCCCCCAGTGAGAGTCAGTGTGTGTGGGACCCGTACCCCAGTGAGAGTCGGTATGTGTGTGACCCGTACCCCAGTGAGAGTCAGTGGGTGTGGGACCCATACCCCAGTGAGAGTCGGTGTGTGTGGGACCCGTACTCCACTGAGAGTCAGTGGGTGTGGGACCCATACCCCAGTGAGAGTCAGTGTATGTGGGACCCGTATCTCAGTGAGAGTCAGTGCGTGTGGGACCCATACCCCAGTGAGAGTCAGTGTGTGTGGGGCACGTACCCGAGTGAGAATCAGTGTGCATGGGACCCTTACCCCAGTGAGAGTCGGTTTGTGTGGGACCCGTACCCCAGTGAGAGTCGGTGTGTGGTGTGGGACCCATACCCCAGTGAGAGTAAGTGTGTGTTCGACACGTACCCCAGTGAGAGTCAGTGCTTGTGGGACACGTACCCCAGTGAGAGTCAGTGTGTCTGTTGCCCGTACTCCAGTGAGAGTCAGTGTGTGTGTAACCCGTACCCCAGTGAGAGTCAGTGTGTGTGGGACTCTTACCCCACTGAGAGTCAGTGTGTGTGGGACACTTACCCCAGTGAGAATCAGTGTGCGTGGGACCCATACCCCAGTGAGACTCAGTGTGTGGGACCCATACCCCGGTGAGAGTTGGTGTGTGTGCGACCTGTACCCCAGTGAGAGTCAGTGTGTGTGGGACCAGTACCCTCGTGAGGGTCAGTGTGTGTGGGACCCGTACCCTAGTGAGGGTCAGTGTGTGTGGGATCTGTACCCCAGTGAGAGTCGGTGTGTGTGGGACCCGTACCCCAGTGAGAGTTGGTGTCTGTGGGCCCTGTACAGCAGTGAGAGTCAGTGTGTGGGACCCGTACTCCACTGAGAGTCAGTGTGTGTGGAACCCGCACCCCAGTGAGAGTCAGTGTGTATGGGACCCGTACCCCAGTGAGAGTCGGTGTGTGTGGGACCCGTACCCCAGTGAGAGTCAGTGTGTGTGGAATCCTTACCGCAGTGAGTGTCAATGTGTGTGGGACCCATACCCCAGTGAGAGTCAGTGTGTGTGGGGCACGTACCCGAGTGAGAATCAGTGTGCATGGGACCCTTACCCCAGTGAGAGTCGGTTTGTGTGGGACCCGTTCCCCAGTGAGAGTCGGTGTGTGGTGTGGGACCCATATCCCAGTAAGAGTAAGTGTGTGTTCGACACGTACCCCAGTGAGAGTCGGTGCTTGTGGGACACGTACCCCAGTGAGAGTCAGTCTGTCTGTGGCCCGTACTCCAGTGAGAGTCAGTGTGTGTGTGACCCGTACCCCAGTGAGAGTCAGTGTGTGTGGGACTCTTACCCCAGTGAGAGTCAGTGTGTGTGGGAGACTTACCCCAGTGAGAATCAGTGTGCGTGGGACCCTTACCCCAGTGAGACTCAGTGTGTGGGACCCATACCCCGGTGAGAGTCGGTGTGTGTGCGACCTGTACCCCAGTGAGAGTCAGTGTGTGCGGGACCCGTACCCTAGTGAGGGTCAGTGTGTGTGGGACCCATACCCTAGTGAGGGTCAGTGTGTGTGGGATCTGTACCCCAGTGAGAGTCGGTGTGTGTGGGACCCGTAGCCCAGTGAGAGTTGGTGTGTGTGGGACCTGTACAGCATGAGAGTCAGTGTGTGGGACCCATACCCCAGTGAGAGTCAGTGTGTGTGGAACCCGCACCCCAGTGAGAGTCAGTGTGTGCGGGACCTGTACCCCAGTGAGACTCAGTGTGTGTGGGACCCGTACTCCACTGAGAGTCAGTGTGTGTGGAACCCGCACCCCAGTGAGAGTCAGTGTGTGTGGGACCTGTACCCCAGTGAGAGTCAGTGTGTGTGTGACACGTACCCCAGTGAGAGTCAGTGGTGTTTGGGACCTGTACCCCAGTGAGAGTCAGGTTATGTGGGACCCTTACCCCAGTGAGAGTCAGTGTGTGTGGGACCCTTACCCCAGTGAGAGTCGGTGTGTGTGGGACCCGTACACCACTGAGAGTCAGTGTGTCTGGGACCCAACCCCAGTGAGAGTCAGGGTGTGTGGGCTCCGTACTCCACTGAGAGCCAGTGTGTGAGGGACCATACCCCAGTGAGAGTCAGCGTGTGTGGGACCCTGTACCCCAGTGAGAGTCAATGTATGTGAGACCCGTACCCCAGTGAGAGTCAGTGTGTGTGGGACCCGTACCCCAGTGAGAGTCAGTGTGTGTGGGACCCGTACCCCAGTGAGAGTCAGTGTCTGTGGGACCCATACCCCAGTGAGAATCAGTGTGTCTGGGACCCGTATCCCAGTGAGAGTCGGTGTGTGTGGGACCTGTACCCCAGTGAGAGTCAGTGTGTGGGACCCATACCCCACTGAGAGTCAGTGTGTGTGGGACCCCGTAACCCAGTGAGAGTCAGTGTGTGTAACACCCGTATCCCAGTGAGAGTCAGTGTGTGTGGGATCCATACCCCAGTGAGAGTCAGTATGTCTGGGACCCGTACCCCAGTGAGAGTCAGGGTGTGTGGAAGCCTTACCCCAGTGAGAGTCAGTGTGTGTGGGACCCATACCCCAGTGAGAGTCAGTGTGTGTGGGACCCATACTCAAGTGAGAGTCAGCGTGTGTGGGACCCGTATCCCAGTGAGAGTCAGTATGTGTGGGACCTGTACCCCAGTGAGAGTCAGTGTGTGTGGGACACGTACCCCAGTGAGAGTCAGTGGTGTGTGGGGCCTGTACCCCAGTGAGAGTCAGGTTATGTGGGACCCTTACCCCAGTGAGAGTCAGTGTGTCTGGGACCCAACCCCAGTGAGAGTCAGGGTGTGTGGGATCCGTACTCCAGTGAGAGTCAGCGTGTGTGGGACCCTGTACCCCAGTGAGAGTCAATGTATGTGAGACCCGTACCCCAGTGAGAGTCAGTGTGTGTGGGACCCGTACCCCAGTGAGAGTCAGTGTGTGTGGGGCACGTACCCGAGTGAGAATCAGTGTGCATGGGACCCTTACCCCAGTGAGAGTCGGTTTGTGTGGGACCCGTACCCCAGTGAGAGTCGGTGTGTGGTGTGGGACCCATACCCCAGTGAGAGTCAGTGTGTGTGTGACCCGTACCCCAGTGAGAGTCAATGTGTGTGGGACTCTTACTCCACTGAGAGTCAGTGTGTGTGGGACACTTACCCCAGTGAGAATCAGTGTGCGTGGGACCCTTACTCCAGTGAGACTCAGTGTGTGGGACCCGTACCCCAGTGACAGTTGGTGCGTGTGCGACCTGTACCCCAGTGAGAGTCAGTGTGTGTGGGACCCGTACCCTAGTGAGAGTCAGTGTGTGTGGGACCCACACCCCAGTGAGAGTCAGTGTGTGTGGGATCTGTACCCCAGCGAGAGTCGGTGTGTTTGGGACCCGTAGCCCACTGAGAGTCAGTGTGTGTGGGACCCGTACCCCAATGAGAGTCAGTGTGTGTGGGACCCGTACCCCAGTGAGAGTCGGTATGTGTGTGACCCGTACCCCAGTGAGAGTCAGTGGGTGTGGGACCCATACCCCAGTGAGAGTCGGTGTGTGTGGGACCCGTACTCCACTGAGAGTCAGTGGGTGTGGGACCCATACCCCAGTGAGAGTCAGTGTATGTGGGACCCGTATCTCAGTGAGAGTCAGTGCGTGTGGGGCACGTACCCGAGTGAGAATCAGTGTGCATGGGACCCTTACCCCAGTGAGAGTCGGTTTGTGTGGGACCCGTACCCCAGTGAGAGTCGGTGTGTGGTGTGGGACCCATACCCCAGTGAGAGTAAGTGTGTGTTCGACACGTACCCCAGTGAGAGTCAGTGCTTGTGGGACACGTACCCCAGTGAGAGTCAGTGTGTCTGTTGCCCGTACTCCAGTGAGAGTCAGTGTGTGTGGGACTCTTACCCCACTGAGAGTCAGTGTGTGTGGGACCCATACCCCGGTGAGAGTCGGTGTGTGTGCGACCTGTACCCCAGTGAGAGTCAGTGTGTGTGGGACCAGTACCCTCGTGAGGGTCAGTGTGTGTGGGACCCGTACCCTAGTGAGGGTCAGTGTGTGTGGGATCTGTACCCCAGTGAGAGTCGGTGTGTGTGGGACCCGTACACCAGTGAGAGTTGGTGTGTGTGGGACCTGTACAGCAGTGAGAGTCAGTGTGTGGGACCCGTACTCCACTGAGAGTCAGTGTGTGTGGAACCCGCACCCCAGTGAGAGTCAGTGTGTGTGGGATCCGTACCCCAGCGAGAGCCAGTGTGTGAGGGACCATACTCCAGTGAGAGTCAGTGTGTATGGGACCCGTACCCCAGTGAGAGTCGGTGTGTGTGGGACCCGTACACCAGGGAGAGTCGGTGTGTGTGGGACCCGTACCCCAGTGAGAGTCAGTGTGTGTGGGACCCGTACCCCAGTGAGAGTCGGTGTGTGTGGGACCCGTACACCAGGGAGAGTCGGTGTGTGTGGGACCCGTACCCCAGTGAGAGTCGGTGTGTGTGGGACCCGTACACCAGGGAGAGTCGGTGTGTGTGGGACCCGTACACCAGGGAGAGTCGGTGTGTGTGGGACCCGTACTCCAGTGAGAGTCAGTGTGTGTGGGACCCGTACCCCAGTGAGAGTCGGTATGTGTGTGACCCGTACCCCAGTGAGAGTCAGTGGGTGTGGGACCCATACGCCAGTGAGAGTCAGTGTATGTGGGACCCGTATCTCAGTGAGAGTCAGTGTGTGTGGGACCCATACCCCAGTGAGAGTCAGTGTGTGGGACCCATACCCCGGTGAGAGTCGGTGTGTGTGGGAGACTTACCCCAGTGAGAATCAGTGTGCGTGGGACCCTTACCCCAGTGAGACTCAGTGTGTGGGACCCATACCCCGGTGAGAGTCGGTGTGTGTGCGACCTGTACCCCAGTGAGAGTCAGTGTGTGCGGGACCCGTACCCTAGTGAGGGTCAGTGTGTGTGGGACCCGTACCCTAGTGAGGGTCAGTGTGTGTGGGATCTGTACCCCAGTGAGAGTCGGTGTGTGTGGGACCCGTAGCCCAGTGAGAGTTGGTGTGTGTGGGACCTGTACAGCATGAGAGTCAGTGTGTGGGACCCATACCCCAGTGAGAGTCAGTGTGTGTGGAACCCGCACCCCAGTGAGAGTCAGTGTGTGCGGGACCTGTACCCCAGTGAGACTCAGTGTGTGTGGGACCCGTACCCCAGTGAGAGTCAGTGTGTCTGGGACCCAACCCCAGTGAGAGTCAGGGTGTGTGGGATCCGTACTCCAGTGAGAGTCAGCGTGTGTGGGACCCTGTACCCCAGTGAGAGTCAATGTATGTGAGACCCGTACCCCAGTGAGAGTCAGTGTGTGTGGGACCCGTACCCCAGTGAGAGTCAGTGTGTGTGGGGCACGTACCCGAGTGAGAATCAGTGTGCATGGGACCCTTACCCCAGTGAGAGTCGGTTTGTGTGGGACCCGTACCCCAGTGAGAGTCGGTGTGTGGTGTGGGACCCATACCCCAGTGAGAGTCAGTGTGTGTGTGACCCGTACCCCAGTGAGAGTCAATGTGTGTGGGACTCTTACTCCACTGAGAGTCAGTGTGTGTGGGACACTTACCCCAGTGAGAATCAGTGTGCGTGGGACCCTTACTCCAGTGAGACTCAGTGTGTGGGACCCGTACCCCAGTGACAGTTGGTGTGTGTGCGACCTGTACCCCAGTGAGAGTCAGTGTGTGTGGGACCCGTACCCTAGTGAGAGTCAGTGTGTGTGGGACCCACACCCCAGTGAGAGTCAGTGTGTGTGGGATCTGTACCCCAGCGAGAGTCGGTGTGTTTGGGACCCGTAGCCCAGTGAGAGTCAGTGTGTGTGGGACCCGTACCCCAATGAGAGTCAGTGTGTGTGGGACCCGTACCCCAGTGAGAGTCGGTATGTGTGTGACCCGTACCCCAGTGAGAGTCAGTGGGTGTGGGACCCATACCCCAGTGAGAGTCGGTGTGTGTGGGACCCGTACTCCACTGAGAGTCAGTGGGTGTGGGACCCATACCCCAGTGAGAGTCAGTGTATGTGGGACCCGTATCTCAGTGAGAGTCAGTGCGTGTGGGACCCATACCCCAGTGAGAGTCAGTGTGTGTGGGGCACGTACCCGAGTGAGAATCAGTGTGCATGGGACCCTTACCCCAGTGAGAGTCGGTTTGTGTGGGACCCGTACCCCAGTGAGAGTCGGTGTGTGGTGTGGGACCCATACCCCAGTGAGAGTAAGTGTGTGTTCGACACGTACCCCAGTGAGAGTCAGTGCTTGTGGGACATGTACCCCAGTGAGAGTCAGTGTGTCTGTTGCCCGTACTCCAGTGAGAGTCAGTGTGTGTGGGACTCTTACCCCACTGAGAGTCAGTGTGTGTGGGACCCATACCCCGGTGAGAGTCGGTGTGTGTGCGACCTGTACCCCAGTGAGAGTCAGTGTGTGTGGGACCAGTACCCTCGTGAGGGTCAGTGTGTGTGGGACCCGTACCCTAGTGAGGGTCAGTGTGTGTGGGATCTGTACCCCAGTGAGAGTCGGTGTGTGTGGGACCCGTACCCCAGTGAGAGTTGGTGTGTGTGGGACCTGTACAGCAGTGAGAGTCAGTGTGTGGGACCCGTACTCCACTGAGAGTCAGTGTGTGTGGAACCCGCACCCCAGTGAGAGTCAGTGTGTGTGGGATCCGTACCCCAGCGAGAGCCAGTGTGTGAGGGACCATACTCCAGTGAGAGTCAGTGTGTATGGGACCCGTACCCCAGTGAGAGTCGGTGTGTGTGGGACCCGTACACCAGGGAGAGTCGGTGTGTGTGGGACCCGTACCCCAGTGAGAGTCAGTGTGTGTGGGACCCGTACCCCAGTGAGAGTCGGTGTGTGTGGGACCCGTACACCAGGGAGAGTCGGTGTGTGTGGGACCCGTACCCCAGTGAGAGTCGGTGTGTGTGGGACCCGTACACCAGGGAGAGTCGGTGTGTGTGGGACCCGTACACCAGGGAGAGTCGGTGTGTGTGGGACCCGTACTCCAGTGAGAGTCAGTGTGTGTGGGACCCGTACCCCAGTGAGAGTCGGTATGTGTGTGACCCGTACCCCAGTGAGAGTCAGTGGGTGTGGGACCCATACGCCAGTGAGAGTCAGTGTATGTGGGACCCGTATCTCAGTGAGAGTCAGTGTGTGTGGGACCCATACCCCAGTGAGAGTCAGTGTGTGTGGGAGACTTACCCCAGTGAGAATCAGTGTGCGTGGGACCCTTACCCCAGTGAGACTCAGTGTGTGGGACCCATACCCCGGTGAGAGTCGGTGTGTGTGCGACCTGTACCCCAGTGAGAGTCAGTGTGTGCGAACCCGTACCCTAGTGAGGGTCAGTGTGTGTGGGACCCGTACCCTAGTGAGGGTCAGTGTGTGTGGGATCTGTACCCCAGTGAGAGTCGGTGTGTGTGGGACCCGTAGCCCAGTGAGAGTTGGTGTGTGTGGGACCTGTACAGCATGAGAGTCAGTGTGTGGGACCCATACCCCAGTGAGAGTCAGTGTGTGTGGAACCCGCACCCCAGTGAGAGTCAGTGTGTGCGGGACCTGTACCCCAGTGAGACTCAGTGTGTGTGGGACCCGTACTCCACTGAGAGTCAGTGTGTGTGGAACCCGCACCCCAGTGAGAGTCAGTGTGTGTGGGACCTGTACCCCAGTGAGAGTCAGTGTGTGTGTGACACGTACCCCAGTGAGAGTCAGTGGTGTTTGGGACCTGTACCCCAGTGAGAGTCAGGTTATGTGGGACCCTTACCCCAGTGAGAGTCAGTGTGTGTGGGACCCTTACCCCAGTGAGAGTCGGTGTGTGTGGGACCCGTACACCACTGAGAGTCAGTGTGTCTGGGACCCAACCCCAGTGAGAGTCAGGGTGTGTGGGCTCCGTACCCACTGAGAGCCAGTGTGTGAGGGACCATACCCCAGTGAGAGTCAGCGTGTGTGGGACCCTGTACCCCAGTGAGAGTCAATGTATGTGAGACCCGTACCCCAGTGAGAGTCAGTGTGTGTGGGAACTGTATCCCAGTGAGAGTCAGTGTCTGTGGAACTGTACCCCAGTGAGAGTCAGTGTCTATTTGAGAGAACCCTGGGAGTGCACACTTTCAGGACAGAAGGGGTGAAAATGGTGTTCACAGTCGCCGAGAATTTATTTACAGTTGTGAAGGTGTGAAGTGCTCGAGATGTTGTGAGAAATGTTGGTGTGCTGACTGATGTTTTATATCGAACAATACAATTAGTGCGCAGCATGAAGCAGAAACTCATCAATCGGGCAGTGGCCAGAGCACAGAACTGTCCACAGGGAGCTCTGTTATCCCTAACAAGACAATTGAGTTGCTCACAAGTTCACATGAAGATTGATGTTGTGCTGTAGATGAAGTCATAAGTCTGTGTGTCAGGCTAGTCTCCTTCAAGATATTACCATCTATTTTCAGATCAATTCAGTCTGGAGTTATTGCTGTACAGGATATTCAGTGACTCGATGATAAAATACATCTCCAGTTGCCTCTTCACTGTAATGGCATATAAATGATGATTGCAAAGACTGAGCATGTGCTCAGTTAGAAACTCCTTGTGTTTGTCCAAACGCAATTGATTAACACTTGGATCTCATTCCATCGCTTATTCTTTACATCTTGGGCTAAGATCCAGGCGTGCTTCACTCAGAGAATTGGAACATTAATCGCAGGATTTCACTGAACTCCCATCTCCGCACCTCACCCATTCCACCAACTCATCATTTTCGAATCTCTCCGTGTCCTCATCAGGGATCTCCTCCCACCATCTGTTCTGGCTCGCTCATTCCCCTCCTCCAGTTACTCTTCAATCTCCCCACCCTTCACTGCTCTCTCAATCCCTCCATCCCACACCAGGAAACATCCTGTAAATCACTCCACCCTCGCACCGCCTTCCCGACTTTCAACCCCCACCCCCCTACACTCTAGTCGTGGCCTATGCTTCCCCCACCCTGTTGTTATCCCTCTCTCCCCATCTACTGTAAAGGGCACTTCGAATCCTCAGCTCTACCCCACCCTTACCCGCATCCCCACCCGCACCCCCACCCTCGCCCTCACCCCTGGCCCCACCCTCGCCCTCACCCCTGGCCCCACCCTCACCCCCAGCCCTGCCCCCACCCTCGCCCTCACCCCTGCCCCACCCTCACCCCCACCCTCACCACCAGCCCTGCCCCCACCCTCACCCCCACCCTCAATCCCACCACTACCTCTCACCCTCACCCCCACCCCCATCCTCACCCCATCCATACCCCCACCCACTCACCCTCGCAGCCACCCTCACACCTCACCCCTCACACTTCACTCCCCCACCCCTCACTCCTCACAGTCCAGCTGGGAAATGGGGATCGAAGGATCAGCGAGACGGTCAAACTGATCCTGCAAATGGACTGTTACGAATGAGAAGCGATTTTTGTGGGCTGTAACTTGTTATATGAAATATTTGCCAAAGGCCTTTATAAACCAGCTAAGGTTTGCACTTGAGTGAGAGTGCGCCGAGTGTTTCCTGACGTTGACTCTGTGACTCAGTGAGAACTTTCTCCATCCCAGTAAAATTGGAGGCAAATTGCAATTTCCGTTCCACAATGATCTGGTGACATGATGAGTTTCGGAAAGGAACTTTCTTAGCTTCATAATTCAGTGTTGAATTAATTATAGGTTTGTTGAAAGTTAAATAGCTAAAGTCATGGGTCTTATCCCAGCCAAGGCCGCTGAAAGGAAGAGAATGTTTACTGCATGATGATTACTGTTATACTCATAATAAATGGTCAGACTGAGTACTGTGTGTCATGAGCAAGTGTGACCTTAGCTCTTTATTGTAGTTCCAGAGTGCAGGTACTTCGTGGGTGGCCTGCTTATATACTCTGCTCCCAATGGATGCTGGGATCCCTTGGGGCTCCAACAGGTAGGCCCTCTGGTGGACAGGTGTGATGCAGGTTACAAGGTTACAAGGGGTTAAATACATAACATCAATCCCCCATGAAGTCAACAATACACTATTTACAAGGTGAGATGATCTGGGGCTTTGCGCTCCCTTGTCGATCGTCTCGGTACAAATGTTGGTGTGGTTGGGTTGGTCAGTTCTTCATTGGGCTGTTGGGCAGCCGGCCTTGCCGGGCTGCTGGGGATGTTGAGTTCTGTTTCGTGGTCAACTGTGATGTCAGTTGTCACTTGTGTGTGTGTTGGAAGGTCAAAGATGGTGGTGTCCTCTTCGGGTTGTGCGTAGCTGTTGGTGAACCGCAGTTTAAGTTGGTTCAAGTGTTTTTTGTGCGTTTGTCCATTGGTCAGTTTGACCAGGAACAACCTCTTTGGCTGTGACCGTGCCAGCGAGCCATTTGGGACCATTCCATAATTGAGCACAAACACAGGATCATTGATCTCAATATTGCGTGACAAGTTTGCGCGGTCATGGTACACACTCTGTTGATGCCGCTTGTCCTCCACGTGATCATGTAGATCAGGGTGGACCAGAGAGAGCCTTGTTTTAAGCGCCCTTTTCATGAGCAGCTCGACTGGGGGAATCCCTGTGAGTGAATGGGATCTGGTACGGTAGCTGGGCAGTACTCGGGATAACTGGGTTTGCAGGGAGCCTTCCGACACACGTTTCAAGCTTTGCTTGATGGTCTGAACTGCCCGTTCTGCCTGGCTATTGGATGCGGGCTTGAACGGCGCAGATGTGACATGTTTGATCCCATTGTGGGTCATGAACTCTTTGAATTTGCACTGGTGAAGCACGGCCCATTGTCGCTGACTAGGACATCGGGTAGGCCGTGCGTGGCAAACATAACTCGTAGGCTATCATGGTGGCTGTGAACGTGCTTCCAGACATTGACATTATTGCACATTCAATCCACTTTGAGTAAGCATCCACGACAACATTTTGCCTAGGAATGGGCCTACATAGTCTATATGGATCCTTGACCACGGTTTGGATGGCCAGGATCATAAATTTAGCAGTGCCTCTCTGGGTGCATTGCTCAACTTAGAGCAAGTGTTGCACTGGTGTACACATGACTCTAAATCTGAGTCGATGCCTGGCCACCATACGTGGGATCTGGCTATGGCTTTCATTATCACGATGCCTGGATGGGTGCTGTGCAGTTCCCCAATGAATGTCCTCAGTTTGGTGTGAATGGGGCTGAGCTTGGGCCTGTGTGCCTTCTTCCCCCACAGCCTATCGAAGGCTGTTTTACTCATTATGGACTGACTTGCCCCATGTCCAGCTCCATAGACACTGGAATACTGTTCAGTTCAACTTTCAACATTATTGGTGGGCATTTCGTCGTGAACGTGTGGACCTCTGCCTCCTCCGTACGAGTTTCCAATTCCGTCTGATCCACTGTGGACTGATCTTCCTCTGCAACGTGGTGGTTTGCAGGGTTTTCAGGGTTTGCAGCTCGCCTGCACATTCGTTGGAGGTGTCCCATTGCACGTATAGTGCTTAAAGCGGCATTGATGGGGCCGATGATCACCCCTACAGCGCCAACAGGGTGTTAACTGCCTCGCATTAACAGATGATGGTGGACTCTGGGTCAATTCAGGTCAGGACACAGCAACCCGCGTGTACATTCTGCCCTGTACATTTCTGCTCAAAACCGACGTTAGTTTATGCACTATACAACCAAAATTTCTTTGTACTGCAAAATCTGCTTGGTATTGTCACTGGTGGACATAAATGCCTGATCTGTCGTTATGGCTTTACTCAAATTCGGAGTTTCTACCATCAACAGTTTGCGAAGGATTGGCTCATGTCCGATGCCCAGTGCAAAAACGTCTCTGAGCATTTGTTCTAGGAATCCCACAAACTCACAATGTCCCGCAAGGCACCTTAGTTCGGTGACGTAGTTCGCCACTTCCTGGCCCTCCAATCGTTAGCACGTGTAGAACCGATATCTCACCATCAAAACACTTTCCTTAGGATTTAGGTGTTCCCAGACACAGTAGAATTTCCCTGTTTAGCCGGGGCCAGGAGATTCTTCATGAGGCCATAGGTTGTTGCCCCACAGACAGTTAGGAGGATCGCCCTTCATTTGGTCACATTCTCATCCCCTTCCAGCTCGTTTTCTACAAAGTATTGGTCGAGTCACTCCACGAAGGCCACCCAATCATCCCCCTCTGAGAACTTCTCCAGGATGCCGACTGTTCTTTACATTTTCGCGCGATTCGTCACCTCGTCGCCAATTGTTATACTCATAATAAATGGTCAGACCGAGTACTGTGTGTAATGAGCATGTGTGACCTTAGCTCTTTTATTGCAGTTCCAGACTGCAGGTACCTCGTGGGTGGCCTGCTTATATACTCTGCTCCCAAGGAATGCTGGGATCCCTTGGGACTCCCAACAGGTAGGCCCTCTGGTGGACAGGTGTGAAGCAGGTTACAAGGTTACAAGAGGTTAAATACATAACAATTACCTTTTAATAAATGGAGAAAATAAATGTAAATGTCTATTTTGTGAAAGCAGGGCAAGGGCCCAGTCCCACTGGGCAACGGGGCAAGGGCCCAGTCCTACAGGGCAGGGCACCGGGGGAAGGGCCCAGTCCAAAAGGCACCGGGACAAGAGCACAGTCCTACAGGGCAGGGCACCAGGGAAGGGCCCAGTCCCACAGGGCAGCAGGGCAAGGGCCCAGTCCCACAGAGCATCGGGGGAAGGGCCCAGTCCCACAGGGCACCGGGGGCAAGGGCCCAGTCCCACAGGGCAGCAGGGCAAGGGCCCAATCCTACAGGGCACCTGGGGGAAGGGCCCAGTCCCACAGGGCACCGGGGGAAGGGCCCAGTCCAACAGGGCAGCAGGGCAAGGGCCCAATCCCACAGGGCATTAGGGGAAGGGCCCAGTCCCACAGGGCAGCAGGGCAAGGGCTCAGTCCAACAGGGCCCCAGGGGAAGGGCCCAGTCCCACAGGGCACCGGGGGAAGGGCCCAGTCCCACAGGGCACCAATTACAATCATCCTGCATTTCTACTCTTCAAACAGAACTGAATTTTTAATTTATAGTTGAACTATATCGAAAGTCCTTTGTGGCATCTCAGGCAACTCGATGCAGCAACTGCTCACCGATGCTGCATACACCACCATAAGCTGCCCGTACTTGGATAATGTTTGCAGGAAGTTTTGTGCTGAGAGCATTGTTCGTTACTTATGCAGGCAGAAAGGACAGACTAGGATTATGTTTCAATGATGCTGTCAGCAGGAGCCGGTTCAAAGTTAAGTGCAGTTTCGGTTCAGCAAGGTGCCTGGGCTCATTAGCACAGAAAAAGACCATTTCAACCATCGTGTGTGGTGGGATTGTACAATCCAACACTTCAATCATGAAATTCCCTGCCAATCTTTCCCAGGATGTGATTGGCCGGGACAGACCATGCCGTGACCTCTCGCTATATTCCTGGGCCAGGATGCGCGGTGGGAAGTTGCTTCAAATTGATCGACATTCTTTCTGTTGCCTTCAATGGAAACATGAGACAGACTGTAAAGCGTGCGGGTGTATAATGGGCGGGTGTGTATAACAGGCAAATTGTGTGTAACGGAGGTGTATAACGGGCGGTTGTATAACAGGTGGGTGTGTATAACGGGTGGATGTGTAACGTGCGGGGTGTATAACGGGAGGGTGTATAACGGGCTGTATGTGTAACGGGCAGGGTGTATAACGGGTGGGCTGTATAACGGGCGGGTGCATAACGGGCTGTGTGTGTAACGGGCGGGGTGCGTAATGAGCGGG